>NC_084533.1:8303037-8603037 GCF_024500275.1 Phycodurus eques | reverse complement strand
AGAAGAGCTTTAAAGCGATTAGCGATTAACGTATTTGAAACCCGTCGCTTCTTTCTTGAACTGTTTCTTTCGTTCAAGTTGGCAGTTGATTTTAGACTTTGACCCAAAAACCAAATCTGTGGTCACTTCCAATGTCAGATTTGTTTAGGCCGGCGCAATCCGTAAATACCCCTTTGTCGTTGGACAGAAAGTAGTCTATGATGCTAGCGTTACCTTTGGGGCTTATCCATGTCCACTTTCTGTTCCATTTCTTGTTAAAGAACGGATTGATAAAGTATAAGCCTTCTTGTTCAGCAAATCTATCAAGCGTTCTCCTCGTCCGTCGCTTGATCCCATTCCGTAGGATCCAATGGATTTCTTGCCAGAGTTAAGGTCAATCCTGGCATTAAAGTCACCCATGACTATTCGAAATTTGTGCTTCGGTTGACGATAAAAACGGGATAAATCCTCATAAAAGGCTTCCACTTCATCGTCGGTGTGGCTGATGGTCGGCGCATATATTTGTATCAATTGAAGCGAGTAACGCTTTCTAATAGAGATGGTACATGTGGCGATTCTATCGAAAACACTTTTGACGCTGGTAACGTAAGTGGCGATACTTTTATTAATACTGAAACCAACTCCACCATTGCGTCCGCTTTCTGATCCTCTGTAATAAAATAAATGGCAGTTATCGAGAGTCAGCTTAGCTTCATCTTTCCGACGTATTTGACCAAGTCCAATTATGTTCCATTTGATGGCTTCTAGCTCCTGTTGCAGCTCTTCCAATCGGGATTCGCCCTTTATCGTTCGCACGTTGAGCGTCCCAAAAATAAGATTATATAAATATATTATATATATATTAGACTTTACGCCGATCTGATCGGTGTTATCGGTATCGGCCGAAAATTAGCATTTTATGCTGATCGGCTTTCATGTCATAAGTCGCCGATGGCAATGACGTCATCGACAAGACATTTAACTCCACGTTTTCGTTGTGTATGAATCCAAAAGCTAGTTTATTTTTAGCCTTGTCACGTGTCTTGTTGCACAGTACTGTAACTATCTGACGGCCAATAAACTTTTTTCAATCTTGTCGGTGAAAAAAACACCTCGTCGGTGTGGGACTATTTTGTGGCGTGTCAGACAAACAACGTAAGTTATTTGCAGTCAGTGCACAACTGAGGTACGTCGCGGGGAACGCCATCGAAATGCTTCAACACAACAAATTTGATCGAGTACGTGAAGAATGTACACGGGGAGCGTGGGGGCGGGGGGGAGGGTTCGGGAAGAATAGTGTTATATGGACTCAAACTATGGATAACACCCGTCCATATAACCGGGTCAGTGAGAAAGTTAGAGTAAGCATGTCATTAACAGTATTTATTAAAGTCATTTAATTGCAATAAAGTAATGTATTTACAGGAAGTTAGCACCCATTATTTCTGTCATGCAATGTTGATTTGACCTAAACTTATGTCAGTGGCCAATCATTGAATGCCCCCTAGAGGTCATTGGTGTTGTAAAATGCTGGGGAATCATTTGAGCTGACAAAAAAAAAAGTGATTTAGTGATACTAAATCACTTACAAAATAGTAAATTATGTCATGTCTGTAATAATAAAACTTGATTAATTAAAAAGTCTGAAAATGTTAGATTATGGAGGACAATCGGTGTGCACATCCTTGTGTACATTTGTGTGCGTGTGTGTTTGTGTGTGACCTTCTGTGGCAGAGGTCCTAATTCCCCAGGAAAGACAGACAGCCGTCAAGCTGATTTCAAAGTCAAAGTCAAACCCAAAGCGGCGAAGGCCAAACTCGGGATTGAGCCGGTCCGACGTCACCCCCCCCCCCCCCCCCCCACCCACTCCCGCCAGCCCTCAAATACGTCCCAGTGCGGACGGCCCCCGTAATTGATGGGCAGGACCTCCAGAGGGCACGACTCCTGTCAGATCAGCCTCAAAGAAGGAGTGCCAGAGACACATCCTGCGGGGAATATCCACTAATTAGGTCCGTTTAAACATTTCCTGGTTGGAAGAACTTAAAGAGCAGGGCCACAATCACGTGAACAATAGCGAGGGAGGGGTGCACTTCGAATGAAGAACCCCCAGCCCCCCACCCGTTCTCGGGCCCTCAGACTGTTACTAACCTTTAACACGCAAACATAGCAGCAGCGCATTCAAACTGAACCAGATGCTGCTCACGCACCTGCATGGCTCCAGTTCGGGGGGGGGGGGGGGCAATTTTGATCTTATCGCTCTATTTTTTATCTGTTTGTTAGTGCGAGAAGACTGGTTTGAATCCCTAACCTTTTTTGGGGAAAACCCTAACTGAAACCCTAAACCTGCTTGGAAACCCTAACCTTATTTTAGTAATCCTTATTTGAAACTCTGACCTAGGTTTAAATCCTACCCCTTGCTTGAAACCCTAATTTTCCACCCAATTTGTCTTGTGCCAACACGGGGATGCTAATGCATGCTTTTATTTCCAGTCGAATTGACGATTGTAATGCCCTGCTTTATGGTCTTCCCAAAAAGACCCTCTCAGGCATGCAAATGATCGCAGAACTCAGCAGCACGTGTCCTGACGAAGACCAGAAGACGGGAGCACATTACACCAATTTTAACTTCACCGCGTTGGCTGGATTTTAGCGTTCTTTTGCTGGTTTTGAAGTGTCTTAAAGATGACCCAAAGAGGCCAACAAATGCAAATTTGTAAATTTCATACACCATAGAGACGAGTGTTTTTAACAAGCCTACCAAATTCGAATGAATACAAAAATCACAATGCACTGGGTGGAAAATAAGGCTTGCCCTCGAGCTGCAGGACTGTTCCACGTGTCATGTGGATGTACGCGCATTGCATGGAGCAAGGCCAACGCCGGTCCGCCGCTGAGTCCATGAGGCTCGTCACTAGCCTAGCCGCTTGCGAGTGAGCCGCGTGCGGGTCACCACGACAGACAGGCAGAGCTTGATGGCTAACTGGACCATGTAGGCTATTATTGGCACTCACGTTCACACCTACGGGCAATTTAGAGTCCCCAATTAATGCATGTTTTTGGGATGTGGGAGGAAACCGGAGTGCCCGGAGAAAAGCCACCCAGGCACGGGAAGAACATATATATATATTGTGTATTTTATGAGGATTTTATTATCTTTCTGGGTTTCCTCAGTGTCACCTTTGCGGTGGGAGCTGTAATTGAGCGCGGGCATAGTCCTAAGCCTCTTGGGGTCCTCAGTCGGCACGATGTGGCTCCTCTGCGCCGGTGTGCTGTCTGCTCTTGGCGCAGACATCTCCCTGAGAAGGTGTTTCCTCACTCGGATTCTCGGTGCCCGGCCATTGGTCTTAACATTCTACTTTTTAACGTGCATGTGTGTGTGCGTGTGCATGAGTGGCAGAAGGGAATTGATTTTAATTACAGTATGTAAAGCACTTTGAGTTGCATTTCACAGCAGGAAGAATGCATCATATATACAATTTGATTGAGGGTTACATTGATTGATTTGAAACCCTAACCCTTGTTTTCAACTTTAATCCAGGTTTGAAACCCTCATTTGATACCCTCCTCTTGGCTTTAAACCAAGATTTGAAATCCTAAATTTGGCTTTAATCCCTAACTTGAAACCGTAACCCTTGTTTGAATCCCGGATCCAGGTAAGAAACCTTAATTCAAAACTGTAAATTTGGCTTCAGTCCTTAATTTGAAACCCTAAAACCTTGTTAGGAACCATAATCCAGGTTTACTACCCTAATTTGAAACCCTAACTTTGACTTCAAACCCTAATTTGATACTCTAACCCATATTTGAAATCCAAATTTGAAACCCTAATTTTTGTTTTCAAATTTGAATCCAGGATAGAAACCTTCATTTTAAAACCTAACCCTGGTTCTAAACCCAAATTTGAAATTGTAACCCATGTTTTATACCTTAATTTTAACTAACCTTAATTAACCCTTGTTTCAAACCCTATTCCAGGTTTGAAACCCTAACTTGAAACCCTTATCTTGCCTTCAACCTTAACTTAAAACTTTATCTTTGGCTTTGAAAACCCTAAAAAAAAAATTTGAAACCCTAACCGTCGCTTGAAACCTTTAATTTGAAACCCCAACCTTGTGTTGGAGCTCTAACTCTGGCTTGAAACCTTCATTTGAAACCCTAACCCCCGCTTGAAACCCAAATAAGAAAACTCAACCTCGGCTTCAAACTGTCATTTAAAACCTTAACCCATTTTTAACACCTTAGTCCAGGTTGAAAAGACCAATTTGAAACCCAAACCTTGCCTGAAACCTTAATTTGAAATCCTAACTCAGGTTTGACATCTTAACTTGAAACCTAAACGCTGGCATGAAACCCGAATCCGAAACCCTAACCTCAACTCCAAACTGTGGTTTCAAACTCCAACTCTTGTTTCGCACCCTAATCCAGGCTTGAAACGTGGACCAAAAGCAGTACCGCAGAATCCGTTTCAATGAAGTTATGAATATTTTCCTCATCGATATGAAAATAATTCAGAGGACAATTATCAGTTATTATTATTGCAAGATTGTTTAATGCCCAACGTTTATGGCACATTGACTGTACATAAATAGTAAATCCCTAAATGTAAACAATTGGAGAGTGCCTAGTGGGATACATAATGTTTGTCTAGGATGTGGTAGTTTATATAAATGATATATATATATATATGTGTAATGTGCAGATTTGAGTTGCAATATTGCGTTTGGCTTGCTAAAGGAGTGCACAAAGGCTTTGTTGTCTTCACGGCGTGCGGTATTGCGTGGGCGGTGTGGTGCCTGAGGGTGTTAAAACACAACACAATAAATTGTTTGCCAATACGCTCGCTGTCAAAAGTGTTTTATTAAGGCACAAAAGAACCCGGACCAACTGCTTTGTGAGTCGAATTGCGGAACGTGAACGTTATATAACGCGTGCATCTGCTCTTTGTGTTCATTCGACAGCGAGCTAATTGTCGAACAAACTTTTCTTTTTCATCATAAAGCTCCTGGTTTATCATGTACACCCTCAAATTCACATGAACTCGACTGGTCTCGCCTTACTAGCTTCCGCCCAAACCCTGTGAACAATAGACATTGTGGACATGCATCAATAAGTCAAATGCAGCTGGAAGGGGACTTCATGACCTTAATGTCAATTATAATAACATCCCCTGAGCGCCAGACCCCGACACCAAAAAAAACAAATATCGTTTCGATGAGCATGTTGGTGATTGTATCGTGCGAGCTCGTCAGCGTTCCAGTTAAATGCGTTTGCACGTCGCCTGCCACCTTTAACCTTTGTGAGTCACCTGATCGCAACCGGGCACCGAGTACTGCATGTGCAGGACAACTGGAGGGTAGGCACGCGGCGCATAAACTTAACAGCGGCACGTCACGCGCACACGGTCCGTGTGCAATGGACAGCGCGCATCTCCACACGTTTTGTCCTTTATCAGAAGAACAGAAATGACTTCAATGTCCGTTGCTCTGGTTGTTTGTCTTCATCTATTTTAATCAAGTTTCAAGTTTCCGATCCAGATTTCTGTTTTCTTTTACTAACACCATGTTTAACCCATTTGAAACCTTAACTTCAAACCCTGAATTTAGAACCGACCCTGTCTTTGCTTGACACCATAACCCAGGCTCGAAGCCTTAATTTGAAACCCTAACCTGGTTTAGCACCCTGCTTTGAAATACTAAACTTTGCTGGAAACCATAACCCAGGCTTGAAACCCTAATTTAAAAAAAGGTTCAAATGCTACTTTGAAAACATAACCCTGGGTTGGCACTCTGACCCGAATTTGAAACCCTAATCCTGGCTTGAAACCCTACTTTGAAACTGTACTAATACCTTTGCTTGAAACCCTTACGCAGGCTTAAAAACCTAATTTGAACTATTAACCTTGGCTTCAAAACAAAATATGAAACCCTAGCCCTTAACTGAAAAAAAAAACCCTAATCCAGGCTTGAAACCCCAATTTTAAATCCTTGCTCTAACTTGAAACAGTAAACCAGGCACAAAAGCCCAATTTGAAACTCAGCCCCTGACTTGATACCCTCATTTGAAAGCCGAACCCTGGCTTTAGACCCTTAAATTGAAACACTAATCCAGTCTTGAAACCATAATTGGAAAACCCCAATTTAAAAAAAAACAACAACAACAAAAATCCTAATTGTGCCTTGAAACCCTAACGCTGCCCATGAACCCGAGTTTGGAAACTTTAACTTTGGGCTGCTTCAAATCCTGATTTAAAGCCCTACCCCTTATTTGAATTTAGCTCTGTTCGTCTTATCACAACAAGTTCCAAACCTTTTTTGTTGGTGTTTTTTTGTGGGGCAGCAACAGATCAACGCCCTATCTTTCATTTCATTGGGGAAAGGAGTGTTTTCACTTAGAAGACAAACATGCATTGATATACACTGTAAAAGTATTCGCTCACCTGCCTTGACTCAGGTATGAATTTAAGTGACACCCTATTCTCATCCCATAATTACTAGGATGAACTTGACTGGCCTGCACAGAGTCCTGCCCTCAATCCGATAGAACACCTTTGGCATCTTATAAAATATAAATGCTTCATAAAACACACTTTACTCAGTACACTATGCATAAAATGGGCTTCTCTCCATCTAATATATTCGTGCAATGCACCAAAAAATACCCCAGGCACCTACTTTCATGCTGTATGGGAATGTACACCAATTCAATGCTTTTTTTTTTTTTTTATACAAAAACTCTCGTATATTTTAAACTGCAGGATTCCGCTTTCCCCGGGATTGTGCATACTTGGCGACTTAAGCATAATCGACCGTTAGCTACCGCTAAGAAAACAATTCTATGAAACTGGAAAAACATACAAGCTAACCCGGGGCGGTCCGCCGGCCCCGCCGAGGCGCCCCGACAACCGGCCACCCAGCGGGGCCGGCGGACCGCCCTGGGTCCCTCGGTGTGGGACGTCTCCCGCTGCTCTCGGGTGGACCCCTGGGCCTGACCCCGCCCCTCGACTGATCGGGTGGGGTCCTCAGCCGCCGCGGTGCGGCCACAGCAATTGCAGGACACTTCTGTCAGTCTTTGTGCAAGTAAAACGGTATCGATTCACTTGCATGCATCCGCAGGCACACACCCCCTTCTGCAACAAATAACTCATGAATATGCAAATCGCTTGTGTATCCCCTCACTTGTACTCTCGTTCTGTACACTTTTATAATTCACATAATTAATGCCACCACACTTCAGTCGTACAGTCGGGGTCACGACCCTTGTCCTGCATGCTTCTTCTCCTGTCCTTGTCCTGTTCTATCTTGTCCTGTCCTTCCCTCACACTGTGTAGCACTACAGCCCCATGCAACAATCATATTCAACGTTTCATTGTTGTATATAATGTCATGATTTAATTCTCTCATCCTGTTTACAATTAGTGCTTTGTCTTTTGTCTTTGTTACTTTCTCCCATCTAGAAACTTTGTTCTGTTCGACTGATCAAGTCTGATTCTCAATAAACCTCAATTATAACACCACAGCGGAAGCTTAAAAACGCCACTGCGACACAGTAAAACTGTTTCGGCATAAAAGGGATTTTCCATTCTGTTTGACCTAGCAGCTGAACAGGACAAAAAAAACAAGAAACACCTATGGGCTGATTTCGAGTGGCCGGTGAGCCAGGCCTTCTTGTGCAACATCAGTATGTGACCTCACAAATCTGCTCCTGGAAGAACGGGCAAACATTCCCACAAACGCACTCCCAAACCTTGTTGAAAGCGTTTCCACAGCACTTGAAGCTGTATAGCTGCAAAGGGGAGACTAACATCATATTAAACCATATGGAGTTAGAATGGGATATCAATTAAAATCATATGTGAGTCAAGGCAGGTGAGCGAATACTTTTGGCAATATTAGGGAGTGGATTTATTTTTTTTAATGATTTCCTGTTTCACAAAAACATTTTCACACGAGTCCTCTTATTTGTGTAATGTCATTCCAAAAAAAAAAAAAAAAAGACCAGTTCTTTGTGCTCCCACCTGGTTTCAGGTGAGCACATTTAACAACCCCCTCCACCAGCTTGTCTGCTCCACTTAACACCTGACATGCCCCCCTTCCCGCCGACCTTTCACCTCTGACCCGGGACTTGACATCCCGAAAGACGTCTCTGATACTTTCCTTTTTTTTTTTTTTTTTTGACGCGCCACTCTTTTCTTCTCCTCGTACTCCCGAGTGAGGGGGGGTGGGGGGGGGGGATTGGGGGGCATGCAGGTGTTCATGCCTGAGCACCCTCTCAAGTTCAAACATCAGCCAGTCCTTAGCAACCAGCGAACAGTCAAACAATGCGTCAGACGCCCCGCACACACCCGCAGGCGACAACTGTTGTGCTCTGAGTCGCACCCGGGAGAACGTTGCGCTTTGAGAGCCTGAACGCCTCCTATTCACATCCACCTGCCACTATGGCACACAACATGAGATTGATGAATTATGCTCAAAAACTAAAAAAAAAAAAAAAACTCCTTCAAATAGATGCAGAGATGTCAACCCCAGTCAGAACCTCTCAGGGACATTCGGAAGATTTTGTCAGGAACATTTGTGTCTCAGCCAAAACAAACACACGCCACCAGAAAGACTGTGAACAACAATAGGTTTTGTATGAAAGATAAAGTCATTTTTGTATTTTTTCTTTTTCCTAAATACATGAAATATGTTTGACGGTAAGTGCTCAAAACGTGCAAAGACTGAGAACAATTTCGTACTGAGTCGTTGAGATAAAGCGTTCAATTCTTTTTCACCATCTCAGTTGTCTGGATTATTTTGGCCGTGGTGAAAACGGTGGCCTGGTGATGCAGTGGTGTTTTTTGAGGGTTTTTTGTTTTTTTTTTGTTGACTCATTCCAAAAAAATGGAATTACTGTAGCCCTGAAGTCCAGGCAGGCGTGTCGCACCCGTGGGGGATGTGGATGTTTCAACACAATCAATTTTCCTGCCATTATTGCACAAGCGGTACTCATTTACAACTACATATCTAATGTTGAGGACTTTGTATTTTATTTGTATTAAAAAAAAGCATCTTGAAAAAAACAAACCTTTGAGTGTGCATTAGAAATATTGTGATAATAATCGTGATGCGACTGTTAATCCTGTTTAATTGCTCAAATGTACTGTTTAAAAAAAACAAAACATAATTTTGCTTCTGCTTACCTCATACTGTAAATATGGTCTTTCACTTAAAAAGAAAAAAACAATAATAGTTCACCCTATAAGGCACCTAAAACTCCCCAAAAATAAATTAGCGAATGAATCGCTCTATTTTGTGTTTGTGTAAAATGTATTGAGTTAAAACAGATTCGACAAGAAAAGATGAACCAACGATTTTGCGGGCTGCACAGCTATCGAGGAGGGGGGTTGTATGGGGAGAGATTTGTCTCCCAAATATAGCCGTGATTTACACCTTTTTCAATGTTATGTGTGCATTTATCATGACTTATCATTTGTAAATATTCAATTCTGCTTGTGAATTGTTGAAGGTGCATTTGTGGATCAGGGGGCCCGCGCGTTTATTTTTGAGACAAACGTAACGCAGTTTTCAAGATATTCACACGTGTGGGAAGGCCGGTGCCGCCATCCGCTAGGCAGCAGTGTTGCTGTCTACGTCGATGACCTGACTGCAAGTGAGTTTCCTGGGAATCCAACAGTCTATGGTCCGACCCTGCTGAAATCCTCGGTCAACCACTGCGGTCAGGACAGCCCCCAGTCGGAAAGATGAAGTCAAGCCAGCCGCCCCAACGATTGTTTATACTAGGCATTACGGTAACACGCCGCCAATGAGCTGTTTGGGCCGACTTCAAAATAAAAGCCTGACAAATAATACATAGACAATAGTGCATTGGATTTAAAATGATGAAACAAAATATAATCTCTCTTGTTATAGGCCACCACTGAGAGAAAGAACACTTGTGCTGGGATTGCATCCAGGAAGGGTCTGAAGTTGCATTATAGAGTAAAGCTAATTTTAAACCTGCATATATGTCTGCCATTGAGCCAGATTTCCAAAAAATATTTTTGAAAAATCCCAACGTTATCCCAGAACCAAACCGGTTTTGGGGGACACTAAACCGCCCCAGGACTCCCACTAAACTACGTTCATAAAAAAAATCTAATGTGTCATTTCAAAATGAAAATGATTGTAAAATATTTTTCGGGGGAAATCACGCTTGACGGTTGGATTCCCATCAAAATGACGTGCAGGGATGGCGTCTGGATTAAGAAGGGGGGGGGGAAAAAAAGCGTCCGTTTCAGTGTTTCTTTCCAACAAGGCCAAATTCCCTCATGGGTGTCCTGTCAGTAATGAGGGAAGCCAAAGAGATGGGAGCGCACCTCTAAGCCCGCCACTAAATCCCACACATCGGCCTGCTGCCAGAGGCGGACACCTGCAGGATATGTGATACCGTGTACTTCTTCTTGGGCTGGGAGCGCCACACGAGAACATTGTGCATTTTCTCATTACCTCCACCAGGGAGCTCCTGTTTTGGGGTTTTGTTCCTATGTTGATTTCTTCGCGTTAGCAGGCCTTTAACCAAACTATCATATTTCCTATATTTACAGTATATATTGGATCTACTTGACAGTACATTGGCATCTCGTGCTCTTTTTAGAATAATAGTGACAAATGTTATACAGTGGACTGATGCTATTCGTGAGGAATAGTGACCATGCAAATAGCGAATCTCCACCAATAATTGACGCTCCCCTAGAAGTGACAATTACCTATATTAATAGTTTAAAATATATATATGCCACAAATTGTGATCCCGAAACATTTTAATAGCGCTTCAAATGCTGACGTACATCTCTAAACATTGTTATACCTTTAGAAATTCAGTAAACAGCTTGCAGCTAAGCATGCATATACACGATGTACTCGCGTCAATAATTCCGATGATGATGTTAAAGGAGACTTATAGTATTGTAAAACTGTAATACGACGATTCGCAAATCCTTTTTCAAGCTTTAGTCAATTGAATACACGACAAAGACGAGATTATTTAATGTTCAAATTGTGTGTGCTTTTGCAATCATTCTCTCATTTTGGATTTGATGTCTGCAACAAAAGGCGCTGCTGTATACAACTTTGTATCATTTGCTTCACCAATAAATACGATGCTTGTTGAAAGCAAAAAGTATATTGCAATCCATGTCAAGAAAATTGTGAGTATTACTCATGGACAATAAATTGTTCAATCCATCAATCTTCTGTACAGTACCTGACATGTTATGCATTAAAAAAGGCGATACCTGCCTGTATAATGTTCTGTTTTGCAAGGCTCAGGATGTTCATGGTGTCACTGAGTGTTATGAGCAGGTTGCGGCAGAGATACCGAGAGACTGGAAGGGACACAGAAAGGCACAGAAGCGGACATTCTTTCAAAAATAAATAATAAAACACCTGTTGTGAATTTTCTCTCTTCAGCTCTTTGGTAGAGGACAGTAAGTGTGATTTAAAAAAAAAAAAAAAAAAGTACTGAAAGACTGAACAGTTTAGAGAAGGTCAAGTTAAGCTCACCTGTAAATGTTATAGTTCATCCTGAAATTTGGAGTTTTCCACTGCACTCGCCGTCTCCAATGAACGACCGCATGTTCGCAGTTCGTATTCACTTGTTTGAGGATGCGAGTTGGAGGGGAATCTATGTTGGGGCCAACAACCTACGTTTAAGTGAGTTGGGAGCTTCATTTAGACAAAAGTAGTGCTTTGCCACATCTTAATCACAGCTTGGTTCGAAGGAACTGGGTTGAAGTGAGTCGAGGAGCTTCATTTAGACAAAAGTAGTGCTTTGCCACATCTTAATCACAGCTTGGTTCGAAGGAACTGGGTTGGAGTGAGTCGAGGAGCTTCATTGAGACAAAAGTAGTGCTTTGCCATATCTTGTGACATCTTGGTGCAAAGGAATTGGGTTGAAGTGAGTTGAGGAGCTTTATTTAGACAAAAGCAGTGTTTTGCGGCCATTTCAGTGGCATCTGTAGGTATAAACCTTTTAGGGGGTCGATTTGTGGTCCGTTAAGCCGTTCATGTTTCCATTGTCAGGCGCCAACGCATATATCACTGCAGAATAGGTGCAATACCCCCAGAAAACGTAGACGAGCCCCTGTGGTCCGTCGTTGCGGTACAATCATTCCAGAGGCGCTCACATGATAGTGATGAGAATGGCATGGCCACCTTTTGTGACTGTACTTTCTTTTGTCTTGGGTCTCTCCAGTGTGTGAATGGCGCCTATTGAGCTTGATGTCAGTCATACAGGCACACTGGACAGACGACTGCTGCTACTGGATCAGCTAGCAGAGGTGGCAAACGTACTCACAGGCTGTACTCACTACTTTTTTTTCTTGGAAAACTGTTCCTCTAACATTTTTTTCCCTCAAAATATGACATATTTATTCTCTCCAAAAATATGACTATTCTCGTAACAGTCGGACATTTTTCTCTTCGTATTTTACATTTATTCTTGTGAAAGTAAAACAAATTTGTCTCAGAATAGTACACATTCATTCAAAGAGCAAACCTGCAGTAGTATCTGGAAATAATATTTCATGTTTATTCATGCAACACTATTACTTGAGTCCCATAAAATACACCCTGAACTGGTCGCCAGCCAATTGCAGGGCACATAGCAACAAACAACCATTCGCACTCACATTCACACCTACGGGCAATTTTAGAGTTCTCAAACAACCTACCACGCATGTTTTTGGGATGCGGGAGGAAACCGGAGTACCCGGAGAAAACCCACGCAGGCGGAGTCGGGATTTGAACCCCTGGCCTCAGAACCGTGAGGCAGATGTGCTAACCAGTCGCCCACCGTGGCGCCAATATTACGTCTAGTCATGTAAAAATGTCATTATTTTGTGTAACATATATAATGGTTTTTCCTTGTATTCTATATGTCTGTATTCTTGTGAAATACGTCATTTTGTCTCTTGACTATTACTTGTAGTAACATTACAAACTTCATCTTGTTAGATTCAATGTTTCATCCTGAGAAATACAATATTTTGTGTCAATATTATATTTAGTAATGTAAAAAAAAACACATTTATTCTTGCAATATTTTAATGTTTAGTCTTGTAACATTGACTGAATTCGCATATCCTAGCATTCAGAATGTTTTCTTGTAAAATTACATTTACCTACTATTTTTTTTCCTTTGTGAAAACCTAAATGTTAAATGTTTAACCACAACAAGAGGGAGAGTGCAGATTTATGCATACTTAAATCATTTAGTTGATTTTATTTTTGATAGTCCGTGCATACAGGGTGCATAGAATTGCTAGAGGGGGGGGGGGGGAATGTCTGAAAATCCGTTAGTCAAGTCAGTGTTAAATGGTGTTGGACCTCTCAGTATCCACCACTTGAGTTTTGGAATTGCTCACCAAATCTTGTTGCTATTAATAACTCCTGTTCTAATGAACATTACAAGTCATCTAATCCGCTGCTGCATGATTTAATGTCCATATGCATCATGCAGGAAAATAGAAGCCGCGTAGCTGTCAGAAGGCCTGTAAGTGCTTCTTTGGTCCTGTCAAAGAGACAAAAAGGAAGGAAAATTTTGACTGGCGATAACGTTTCAGTTGACATTCTCCCTTGATACACTTGAGACGTGACTTTTGCGGTCGGGGGGGGGGATTACCTGTTACGGACTTTGAAGAGGTTTGCTATTGTCTGAGCTGGGTAATATGAATAAGCAAAGGGTAGGCCTCGCTCAGTTCATCAAAATAAAGGAATTACTTACCACCCACTGATGACACTCATCATGCGAGCCAACTGTCCACTATTTATGAATAAGTGATTTGTTTTTCCAAATTTGACTCAATAATTCACAGCGTAATCGGCTCTGCTTAATTGGCGCAGGCATCAAAGATTCAAGGTGCCACTTATTATGATGACAGATGGCCGTTTGTGGCTTGGGTGTCACGTGCGACGCCGTTGTGGCATTCACGCTCGCCCCTTGTCCGTGCGAGGATCAGGTTTTCCCCCGTCGGAGCGCTACATCGTTTCTCTCTATTGAGTCGAGCCTCTGTCGGCTCAGGCGGTGCACACACATACCGATAATCGGTCCAAATGAAGGCCAAGTTTTGTTTGACTGACTGAACATTTTGGTAAAGCTCCCGATTGTACGGCTTTTGGGGCGCGCCAGAGCTCACATTCATTTAAGTATTGCTTTGGTGCCATCTTGTGGCATCTTGGTGCCAAGGCCCTATTTTGAAGTGAGTTGAAGAGTTTCGCTTAGACAGTGCTCGGCTGCCAACTTGCGGCTATTTTTGCCTATATTGGAAGTGAATTGAGGAGTTTAATTGGACCAAAGTAGTGCTTTGCTGCCATATTTAGAGCCAATTAAAAGTCTAGTTTGCGGGGGGCATCAATTACTCGCAGATTTGAACACTTTTACACTCATGCTGATGAAAGGCCCGATTCTCGGAGTGATTATCACGTGGTGTGGGGTGTGTTGAGTGATTATTTTTTTTAGAAAACAGCCAACAAATGTGAATGTTAAACCTATTCAATATTCACAACCTTAAGTCGTTATGCGTGTGCTCAACTTGTCGCCGAGTTCGGCCAAGCCACGAGCTCCATGATTGTGATGTAAAACAGAACGATAGCCAATCAGGAAGTGAACGGAAGCTCGCGCTGTTGCCGGAAACAAATAGAGGAGAACCAGTTGTCAACAACAACAGAAAAGAAAACAAATTTGAAAGAAAAAGAAAAAAAAAAAAAAAAAATCTAAAAATTTAAAGAGCACAATTTACAATATAATTCAATTGTATTGTATTACATTCTTGCTTTCAGATAGAAAACTGTCCAGGGATTCATGAGAATTTGGCCTGAATTGTACGTTTCTGAATACTGAATATATATACAGCATATAAGTAAATATCCACAAGCAACCACTGGGATTGCGTTAATGATATTTCTGTATGTGCTGGCAAATGAACGTGAGGAAAAGGACCATTTGTCAAAAGTGCTGTGAAGAAGAAAATGAAGAATTGAAAGAGAAACACCTCTGGATAGAGGTTTTGGTGTTCACTGTGCTTTAGAGAGGAGGGCTGCGTTCCATGGGAAGTCTCTGTAAATACACTCCTGCGTGACCTCACGGGAGGTCGCACATCTGACTCTATTGTGGTGTAATCCTGAGGAAACACAAACAAACCTGCTAAAGACATCACTTCCTTGGTGGAGGCTGGGAAATGACCATTTATACAATGGAGGAGGCGTGTCTCTACAGATGGTCGACAACAGGAACCGCAAATCAATAATATTTTAATAACATAGTGTTCATCTTTTTTGTTATGATACACGTGAAATTGACCCATTTTAAAAATTAATATTCCCCCCAAAATGTAAAAAAAATGTTATGTAAAAACATTTGATCAAACTTCGTGTTTGTTATTCTCTTATTTTTATTATATTTAAAACAATAATTGGGCATTTTCAAACACCCATACATGGTATATTAACTCTGCTCTTATGTTGCAGGTCAAACTGATGTGTTTTCAGATAAAGTATATCTATATTTTGCAAAATGTAATTTTTTTTTCATTGTACAGTATTTCCTTTGGTTTAGTCAAATAGAAGTGAAAATGACAGCAGCAGAAGATTTAATGTGTCTATCTATTTATACATTTGACTATGAAACAACTACTATAAACAATATACTAATATAAACATAATTACTATACCACGCCTGAGTGTTTGAAAAAAAAAATACATATACATACACACAGTATATATATATATATATATATATATATATATATATATATATATATATACACATATACATATATATATATATAGTCACCTCCAAAAGTATTGGACCGGCAAAGTCAATTCCTTTGTTCTTGTTGTATACTGAAGACATTTGGGTTTCAGATCAAAAGATGAATATGAGACATGAGTTCAGAATTCCAGCTTTTATTTCACGGTATTTACATCTAGATGTGTTAAACAACTCAGGACATAGCACCTTTTGTTTGAATTTTTTTTTTTTCATGTCATGGCTTGGGCTTGCATGGCTGCTTCTGCAACGGGCTCACTAGTCTTTATTGATGATGGTAGCAGCAGAATGATTTCTGAAGTCTACAAAACCCCTTTGTCTGGCAATTGACCAAAAAATGCATCCAAATTAATTTGGAGAAGCTTCATCATGCAACAAGATAATGACTCAAAACACACTTCCAACACAACAAAGGACTTCATCAGGGGGAAAAAGTGGAAGGTCTTAGACTGGCCAAGTCGATCAACGGACCTGAACCCAATAGAGCATGCATTTTACCTCCTGAAGAGCAAACTGAAAGGAGAAACCCCCCAGAAACAAACAAACAAACAAACAAACAACAGGCTGCAGTAAAGGCCTGCAAAAGCATTTTAAATGAAGAATGAAAGTCAATGGGTCGCAAGCTTGATGCAGTTATTGCAAGGGTTATGCCAGCAAATATTAAATGTTATTTATAAGTTAATTTAATAATTTCTGTTCCAATACATTTGCTTACTTGAAAAGTGGGTGGCTTCAAACAAAAGGTGCTCTGTCCGAAGTTGTTTAACACATCCAGATGTAAATACCATGAAATAAAAGAAAGCTAGAATTCTGACCTTATGTCTCAAATTCATCTTTTGATCTGAAACCCAAATGATACATTAAATCAGCCTTTCCAGCACTGACAGCTGAATTTTCTTTTGAGGAGCCCAGTCCATCTTACATGAGCAATATGATATTAGCACATGACAGTGATATCAACATGTTCAGAACACAGTAAAGATCCACCACCTGAGGAATTAGTCCACACCTGAATTCATTCTGCCCTTCAACAAAAGAGATGGCGCAACCAGAGTTGGGTGTCATGACTTAGAAGTTCAATATACCCACAAAAAAAAGAAGAGTTAATAAGGATGGCCATATTGTTTGCAGGAGGCATTACTCAACGCGTCTTTTCTTGACGTCTCAATACAAAAAGACAAGAAGACAGGCACTCAATGCTATTCATTACACACACACACACACACACATTTGTGCAAAGATGACATTTTAGAGGAGCCTTTCAACAAGAGAGACTGGAAGGGTTGTGGTACTTAAACTCACTGAAAAGTCTGAATGTGGACACAGATGCTCCATTGTGGCATGTCTCAAAGAGGGTGAAAATATGTTGCCTTAATAAGAAAAAAAGGGGGAAAAATGAAATTAGGAGGGGGGAAAAAACACAATGGTCCCTGAAATAACTTGACACACATCCTTCCTTTAGAGAGATGAGACAAAACGGCAAGTCACATCAGCCTCATGGTAATAAAATTAAATTAAATTTAAAAAGCATACCAAAAAAAAAGAACTCTGCAGCTACTGTGAAACATGAAGGAGGCTCTGTTGTGATTTGGGGTTGCTATTTGCTCATGATGAGTCAGCCAAAATATCGACAGGTGCACAAGTCTCATTGAGAGCTACAGAAATCTTTTGATTGCAATGATTGCCTCAAAAGGTTGTCCGCCAACCACTTAGTTGTTGTTGTTTTTTTTTTTCCAAAAGCAGTGCTTGATTTTTGAGTTATTTGACTGACCATTGTGGTTGTTTTCTTTCTTTAACAGAATGGTAACAAGATTTTTGCCTCCGTGTGTAGATATTTAAAAGGTTACATTTTTGGCAAAAACATCATTCCTCGTTTTCTATTCAAACTTTCTGTGATCCGACTTGAGCACAATGTCAAATTTGGCAAAGTACAGTAGGATTCTTTTAAAGTGACGAAATTGGCAAATGTCTCAACCCTACATCAATTTTACAATCCGATCCTCCATTTTGGACAGGTATCAGGCTGATATCATGTCGTGTGATCTCAAAGCTGGCATTGAGACAAACAACAGCCCATTGACAGAGGTTCATGCTATTGCCTCAGGTGCCGCAGAGACTATGAAACGCGATCTAGCGAGGACAGTTTATGTAACAGAATCGTGCCGATTGGCCAGACTGTGACACACAGCGGTTGCCGATTCCGAGGCACCATTTTTACAGGTCCATATCATTATGACGACAAAACAGTTAGTTGAAAGGAGAGTTAATAGCAGAAAAGTAGAGCCAGTGGTAGAGCCTATCCGGACTGCACTACATTGCATTTGCGCTGCATTTCTGCAGCTGGTAATTTCATATCTCACTAAACAGCATCCCAGCAGGGAGGACTCGGGCTGTCAGGGTGAATTGAGCTCTAGCTGAAGGACTGTGACACCAATCAACTCGCTCTCTGCTGGACCAGCCAACAACAATAACAAGTCAAATATGTTTTTGGCACAGTAAGCTAACAGTTTGAATCAAAGAGCTTTTCTTGAAAAGTATTAAGACAGTGCTTGGGTCATTTCCTGGTGTAAACAGACCATCTCGCATACCGTAGTGCCAGAACAGAAATGGAGTGTTAGAAGAAGAAGCAGCTTCATATCAAGCAGGGAGCAAGCATCGATATAATGCGAGGTGACGTTATAAATTCTTTCTCCAATCAACACAATGGGGCCAGTGTGGAAAAGCTGTGGAGTTCGGCGTGAGTTCTTTCAGTGAGTATCATTGCGTCTCAAACCCCGCAGCTTTCACTTTTAGGACACTTTTAGGAGTTAATCAGAACCAGTCTGCTCCGAGGGCTCGGAGGTCATCTGCTGTGTAGAGGAAATTATTGATGGAAATGAAGGTGCAGGACGACCCCACAAGCTCAGAACTCCCCACATGCCGCATGCAGAGTTTCTCCACCGTCTGAACAAGGCCAAGTTGTTCACAAGTGATTTAAGGGCTGCTTTTGTCATGACCCACGCCAAGAGTTCCTGCTTTTACTGGCTGTTTGGTCTATTTCCATTTCTTGACCGGTATTAAAAGACAACAAAACTTTCCAGTGGACAGAATGGAGTCACTGATTAACTCACTTGAGTCACCCAATGACATTTGTAATAACACACATAAATAGCGCTGCACGGTGATATGTCAAGCCATGTAACCATTAGGGAAACAGATGACATTTCGTGCGAGTTGAGGCCGAGCGGCATCGTTTGGAGAGAGAAGTGGCGGCGAGAAAAGAATGACAATAGAAGTCAGGTCATGTTCCAGTGTGTCGGTTGTTGGGGGAAGTGTCCGCTGATTGCCACGCTGTTCTGTGGATGCTGGCGGACAGCGCGGTGAGAGGCGGGATAATTACTACAGCAAAGAGGCAAGCGTGGGATGCTTTACACAGCCATTGTGGATTGGAGGCTTGGGTTCCCTGAGCTTTGAGAGGTGTCTGAACATGGCATAGTGTGATGGCGTATGGACCAATGATAGCACAAAGACAGCTGACGGGGTATAGACTGAAAGCGTAGTGTTACAAGTCCAGCCATCCATTTTACATACTGCTGCTGAAATAAGTATTTAACAAGTCACCATTTTTCTCACTACATATATTTCCAAAGGTGCTATTGACATGAAACAACACAAGTAATCCATACATACAAAGAAAGTAAAACAAATAAGATCAGAAATTAACTTGTGTGTAATCATGTGAAATGACACAGGGAAAAAGTATTGAACACGCCAACTGGTATTTATTTAATACTTTGTACAAAAGCCTTCGTTTGCAATGACAGGTTCAAGATGCCTCCTCTAGGGAGAAACTAGTCGCATGCATTGCTCTGTGTGATTCTGGCCCATTCCTCCACACAAGCAATCTTCAAATTTTGAAGGCTCCGTGGACTTCTTTTATGGACTGAGTTTCAGTTCTTTCCATAGATTTTCTTGAAAATGTGTCTTCGCTGGACACCTCAATTTACAGAACAGCTCAGTGACGTGTTTTAAGCTCCCAAAAAATGAGGAAATAAAAAAATTCCGACCATGCCGCTGTCGTCAGGTGCCGTGTTCGGCTGTGACATTGTGTCATCAACAACGAGGGTAAGTGGACTTGTGTGCTTATTTTTATGATTATAGTCCACAATAAACATTCAATTTTAAAGTTGAGCCTCCTAACGTGATTTTACATCATATAAGCTATCACCCTCTCAGTATGTTTGATTCCTTTTGGCGCATCCATTCGACACGCCCACAGCGTCTGAGAGCTGAGAGCTGGCCCTTATTTATTCAAAGTTTTGAAGCCTGATTTTATATACTTCCAGATTTGTTTTTTTATTCGTTCAAATTTGGTAGGCTTGTTAACATTACTCTTTTCTGTGGTGTGTCAAATTTACATGCCTTTTTTGGGCCTGTTTAGTGCCTCTTGAAAAACTGGTCGAACAACCATTACAATTAACAGTGTTCTTTCTTTGACATAAAATAATATACATACAATTAAGGTATACTTTGTGGTTTTCAGAGGTTTTCATTGGAATGTTTCTAAACAAACTTTAGCCACTATACTGCCTGATTATTTTAGGGTTTCAGACAGCCACTACAGGAGGTACATCTTTGTTTTCACCCCCTACATCTAAAGTCATATCCAGGGGCTGTTGAGTTTAAGTGCTATTCATTCATCAGCCCACTGAAAATAGCACCCATCCATGCCAGAAAGACTTTCAGTTTTCTGTCCCTGAGTCTCCTTTTTCGGAATCTGTGTTTTTACTGGCAGGGTCCTCCCGCCAGACCAAGTGCACTATAAATACGACCCTTTTGAATGCCCACATCCTTGCCCCGAAAATAAATCATGGGCTTCTCGGCTGCGGCAGACAGGCAGCACCTAGAAAACGGGACAACCGGCGATCCCAAGTGACTGGTCACGCAGGAACTGGGGAACACCCACTGAGGCTCCCTGGGAACGGGGCTGCTGCTGGCTCACCTCACAACACTCTTGACAGGCTCTAATGTCCAAAATGGCCTGTCACACGCCTGGCTCGCAGTGACAGAGAAGGCGACTGTGGCTCATCAGAGGGGTTGACATACGTTCTACTTACTCCTTCACCACTCTGGCACAGGTGAGGAACGGAAGAGGGGTGAGTGGGATAATCACGAGGGTGTTGGCCCTTTGCGGCCCAAACAAGAAAAATGCACAGCCCACTACTATGGGCCTCTTACCAGATTACTTACCATTTTTCTTTTTTTTTTTTTTTTTTTTTTACTCAGGGACTGTCATTGCAAAGTCCCTGCAAGGAGACGCAAAGACTGAAAGGATGAGGATAAGCAGACGATATAGACAGGCAGAAAGGTCAGAGAGCAGGAAGAAGGGACATGTGTTTTAGTTTCACAGTGAACCCTGTCATATGCTGACACTGCAAACTAAACAAAATATGAGAGCAACTGTATGTAAAAAAAAAAAAAATACTTTCAAATAACAGCTTCAAAGTCTTTGTGAGTATAAGGGCTTGTAATATGGCGTAAGGCACACAACCTATTTTGACAATAATACGGTGCAGCGGTACCTTGATTTACAAGTGCCTCAACTTACCTATTTTTCAAGTTACGAGCAGTCGCTTGGTCGGTTTTCTTGCTTTGTGTTGTGAGCCAAAATATGAGTTATGAGTGCGCTTCGGATAAGTGGAGGGGGAACAAAATGGAGAGCAGCAGTCGCTGGTGCACTTTCAGCCGTTTATTGAATGGTAAAAACAGCTAAACAAAGAAATATAAAAAGAGAAACCTAGCAGAGGTTGGAGAAGACACTCACACTGAACAGCAAGCTAACACGCACCGACAGCCATGTTCCTGACATCACTCACTCGGCCACAAACAACACTACAGCTGCTGTTGTGACTTGGGTTGTGTCACCATACAGGAATTACACTTTAATAAAACCAGTTTATTTCTTTACGTTCTCTTTGATTATGTTGTATTATGTTTTTGTACAATAAAGTGCTATTTGTATGTATTGGTCAATGAATTAAACTCATAAGTCAAGGTATTACTGTACTGGTAGACCTGCCTGGACACCTTTTGTATTAGCATAAGCATCGGTAGTAACACTAGAGTTGTGTGCCGTGTAAGCACAAACTTTGCCACAATTTCAATCTGTCAATGGTTTTGTAATCCTACCCAAGTTGTACTGTTCACTTTGGAAATAATACATACAATAAGACAAACTTTTGCTTTGTTCTTGAGCAATTGTTGTGTTAGCTTTGGGTTTTTTCCTGGTTGCCTGAACTGTTTGTTAAGTTGTGTTGTTGTTGTTTTTTTTGTACCGACCTGTTTGATGAGTGGTATTTTTTTCATTAGCATTTTGCATTGGCTGACAACTAGTCCAGAGTGTACCCAGCTGCCCACCCAAAACCTTCATGAGGATGAACGGTATAGAAAATGGATGATTTCATTATGTCGTAGGATTAGCATTGGAACTTACATTATTTTCACGTGTTCTGGTGTTTTCTATACGAACGCCGCTTGTTAAATTGATCAATATTTATTTGAAGTCATTATAATGACTAATGAGTGCTACCCAGATTTTACTTTTTACGCCAGGAATGATAACCATTTGTGATACATTGTTCATTAGCAACAATGCCTCACACCAAGTCGCTAAGCAAACAGGAAGTTCAGCTTTGAGCCGTCCAACCTCGACAAGCACGCCAGGGTGGCAAAGGCTCACCCTTTCCCCAGCATTATTCCTGCGCTGATATTTTTTGCTTCCGTCTGTAGACGCGACAATATAGTGCAGGTCTGAGCTTGGAAATGGACTGCGGTTGTTTTCTTTGCAAAAACACCTGTCCAAATAGCAGCAAAGCCAAGGGCAACTCTCGCCTGTCAACACTGGTGACAGCTCTCGACAAAAAAAAAAAAAAATCCAGCCGAGACAATTCCTAAGACGTCCACTCGAGCGAAACAATGCACATGGGGCTTGAATGACCCGAGCTGGGCCGACCATTTCTACCCTGTTTGTAGTCGTCATTGAGGCCAACACCTGGTTGGAGAGATACTGTCTTTGTTTTGTTTATCTGTGCGGTTTCAAAGGCACTTAATCCACTGGTTTCAGTGACACTGACGGGGCAAAAAAAGGGGCTTGAACACAGAGCCCTCATATAACAAAAGGCTGCGCTATTTAGTGGTTAATTAATAGCGTTTACGAGCTTTTATAAGGTGTTTGTATCATTTGTCCAGAGTGGATTTCGTGGCTATTTTAGTGAAGATTTACAGAACAAAGACCAGGTGGATCATTAGCCACCAGCGACTTGGCTCGCGCTGGATAGGGAGGGAGCGGGAGTGGTCATGTTTCAGCCCCTCATGCTTAAATTTCAACACACGGATACTTAGTCTGAAATGTTCTTATCCAGCACACAGCTTCCATCACCATTATCATCAGTTCACAGTAAGCATGGATTAGATGAGTGAAAGATTGCAAAGAAACTACTAATACTTTGCTACCTCAACTAATTGAAACCACATCCACTTATCAATTCTTATATTCAACATAAACCTTTTATTTAAAAACACAAACCAGCTAAGCAATCATCAGTTAAAACTGTACATATGCAAGTTATCATCATTATATTTACATAGCGGAAATCTAGATGTGCACATTTAACGACTTCTAGTATTGTTTTGATGGGTACGGTGGAGCTTTTGATGGATGCCATGTTTAAATGTCAACAATTACATATAGTGTATAAACTACTAACAATGTGTCACTCTTCACTAGCAATAAGTACATGTAAACATCTCTTCTAAGGCTTTATCAACACTGTTGCCATTGAAGTGCGTAAAGATACATATTTAGAGAGGAAATACTCTTAATAGCTGAGCATGATTTAAGTGGAATCATCAAGAAATATGCGATTTTAAAAAGTCTGTCGTTTGCAAATTATGCTCACTAGTCTACTGTGGAAAACAAAGCGCTATTTAATTTTAGCATGAGACATTCCCAAATGTCTCCAAACTGTTGTAATACCTTGTTGCTTGTCATCTGTCTTTAAACCAAAAACACATTCTGTTGTTGTTGCGAGGTAGCGACGGAGACTAACCCATGAACTCAAATTCTGATCCGCAGATAAATCACAGGAATAAAATGAGAGCTGATTGGTGGTTTGTCACTAAATTAACGCCTTTTGTTCTTCAGTTGAGCCGTACGAGGGACACACACGAGTACAGACGACAGTTTGACCAAGTCAGCCCGGGAGTAAAATACTGAGTGACTGACTGATGAGATGGCATCCTGGTGGCTTTGCGTGGACTCACTGCACCGCACACATGGAACTGCGAGGATGGTTGACCGTCCGGGCCATCATGTCCTGACTGTAGTTTACGATGTCCGCTTTGACCACACGCTGCAAAAACACAGAAAGTGATAAACACACCAGTTAGTCACAGCATTGGTTGTTCAGAAAGAAAGGGGAAGAAAAAAATGTATTAAAACACACTTTTTATGTATTTGAACACATACATAGCAAGAATAAAATGTATAGAAAATACTGTATGAAGTGTAGTGTCTGTGTGCTAGATATGTGCCTTTAAGAGGCCCAGGCCTGGTGGGGTGGCATGTGATGTCAGCGAGTCCGCGTGATTGTATGAGCGTGAGCAGGGGTTGACAGCAGCTTATGCATCAGTGTGCCCATTGTGTTAATGTCACACAATCCTGATAAAAGGCTGAGTGTATTTTTTTTGTGTGTGTGGTGTCAATGCAGGCACTTGTTGATCTTATACCATGCACAACATAAATGAGTACACACCCACTTTGAAAAGTATGCTTTTTATCCATTTCTCATTGAACACAATAATTGTCAGAATTTTTGCTACACTCACCTGTGGTTGAATCTTTGTAAGTTAGACTGTATTAATAACAAATTTTCTTCGCTAGACTTGTGCACTCATTTCTGCAACATTGAAACATTCACCGAATTTATGAGAAAGAAATTAATTATTGTGTGAGCACATTGACAAATCGCTTTGTATATGTGTTCATAGGTTATTACGCCATAGAAAATATCTGACAACTTTTCTAAAAAGTCTGTTGGGGTGTAATCGTTGATGTTGAGCACTGTAATGGTCATTATAAAGTAGGTGCTTTAGAACAACACAACTTGCATTGTTGGACTAAGGGGGTTCTATAAGTCCAAGAACTCTGAACTAAATACTCCCACTACAACAGGGTCACTACTTAATCAGCTAGTGAGACTTATGTACAGTACGCTACTGTGGAAACATACTTCCAACTACTGAACCGAACATATTTTGCTTTGCTGGCAGTTCTCTTGTCTAAACGGGCCTTCATCCTGAGGGTAGTTGACCAGCTCGGCCTTCACGATCCTCTGAGCAGGTACGACACATCAGAGCCAGCCGAGAGATTGAGTACAGACAAGGACCAAAGAAAGGGAAAAGAATAAACAGTAATGAGAGTGAGAGCGGGTTGAGCGAGGACATTTGGAATGAAATTAGTAGGAAATTATGGCGTGATACAAATTAAAAATAAACATGAAGACAAAAAGCTAAACGATGACATCATTGCTAAGAGAAAAGGAGCGGTCATGTCCCATTAGCAGGCGCACGGACGTTTGGTTGGCTGATGAATGAGCTGCTGAAGCCTGGTGTCAAAGTCAGTGACAGATCCGAGGGCTCGCTATCTGATCTCAAAGACAGAGGAGCAAGATGGAGGGGGCAGGCGGGCAGATATAATTCTGTCATGGGTCGTGACCTTTGTGCTCACCTTGCTACAACTGACAGCTGATAATGAGGCTTGACTAGGCCAATGGCTACCCTTCAGACCAAGCAGCTGGAGTAGACGTCCCAGATCAAAAATATTAAAAAAAAAAAAAAAAAAAAAAAGCTCATTATTATTAAAGAATCCGATCCAAACAGGAAGTGTCATGGCCTTTGTGGTAGTCTAATAATAGAACCTCTGAAGTGGAATGCCAACTCAAGTGCACCTCACAAGACCTCAGTGAGTCAAGGATTAACTGTGCTGCTGTGTTTTGCTTTGTCTTAGGTTTTTGCAATGACTTTTTGCTGCACTTTTCCCTTAAGACAAAGGATTTGTGCACATTGTCAACAATATAAGCGTATTCTAAAAACAGTTTCCTACTAATGTTGTTCAAGTGGTCATTTGAAAATGGAAACGTGTTCCATGTTGATATTTATCTATTTCCTACTTCACCAAATTGTGATGTTTTGTATTTTTAGGGATGCATGTTTTTTTTCCACTGATAAAATAACCGATAATTTGCTGCTTCTCCAAGACGAAACCAATACCCAATATTATTTTTGTTTATGGTTTATATCAGGGGTCTTTAACAATTTCCAGACCAAGACCTGGAGCGGGAACCCCCTACTTATGTATATTGTATATACAGACCCTTTCCAAAAAAATTTAATATCATGGAAAAGTATATTTATTTCCATAATTCCATTCAAAAACTGAAACTTTCATAGATTATAGATTCAGGGCCCACAATTTAAACCATTACAAGTATTGATTTGTTTATTTTTACATAATTTGAGCTTCCAGCTCATAAAACCCACAAAATCAGGAATTCAAAACATTAGAATACTGTGAAGGAAATCACCCTTTACTTCACAGTTTTTGTAGAAAAAAGAAAAAAAAGAAATTAGGGTCACATTAAATCAATCAAAATATGGTACTTTCAAAACGATATGTTAATCTTCAATACTTGGTTGGGAATCCCTTTGCTTGAATCACTGCCTCGATGCACCATGGCATTGAGGCAATCAGCCAGTGGCATTGCCTGGGAGTTATGGAAGCCCAGACTTCCTTGATGCTTGCTGTCAGTCCTTTGTTTTTGGGTCTGATGCCCCTCATTTTCGTCTTGAGAGATTGTCAATGGGGTTTAGATCTGCCGAGTTGGCTGGCCAGTCAAGCACTGTGATGGCATGGGTATCAAACCAGGTTTTGGTGCTTCTGGCGGAATGGGCAGGGGCCAGGTCCTGCTGGAAAATGAAATCTGCATCTCCATACAGATCCTCAGCAGAAGCAATCATGAAGACATTTTGGTAGACAGTTGCGGTGACCTTGGATTTAAGAAAGCAGAGATTAGCAACACGTGCACTGGACATTGGACCCCAAATCATGACTGACTTTACGTTCATCGGAAAAGAGGACTTTGGACCACTGGCCAACCGTCCAGTCCTTCTTCTCCTTGGCCCAGTTGAGACGCTTCCCATGTTGGCTCAGGCTCAGACCTGAGGAAGCCAACAGTTGTAGCCCATCTCCCGGATGCGTCTGAATGTGGTGTTTTTTGAAGCTGTGACTCGCGCCTCATTCCACTCTTTCTGGACCTACGCTAGATTCTTGAATCTTCTCTGTTTGATAATCCACTGAAGCCCACGGTCATCTCTTTTGCTGGTGCATCTTCTCTTGCCACATTTTGTCCTTCCACTAGAATTTCCATTGATATGCTTAGACGCAGCACTCTGTGAACAGTCGGCCTCCTTAGCTATGAACTTTTGTGGCTTAACCATCCTATGGAGGGTATAAATGATGGTCTTCTGGCCAGTTGTCAAGTCTGCAGTCTTCCCCATTTTGAACCCAAGTGAGACAATTGAACCAAACTGAAGCAATTTAATGACACCTGGGAAACCTGTGCCGGTCGGTGCTTTGCGTTTAGTAGATTATTAGTGTGTGACACTCAATTTAAAACATTTATGGCCTACAAAATTGGTTTGATTTCTACACAGTATTCTAATTTTTTTAACTCCTGATTTCGTGGGTTTTATGAGCTAGAAGCCCAAATTATGTAAAAATAAACAAATTGTTTAAATTGTGGGCTCTGAATCTATAATCTATGAAAGTTTAACTTTTTTAATGGAATTATGGAAATTAATAAACTTTTCCATGATATAAAATTTTTTGGGAAACGGTCTGTAATTGTCTTTTATTTTAAGGTGGTCCTATAATAGAATGCCTTTTTATTATCATTATACACAATGAGATTGAGATGAGATGCCATGTATAAATGGACCTGCAATCAAGACTAAGATATTAAAATAACAAACAGATTCAAATATTCATGTTTTTTTAATCAATGTAAGAACAGGCCATCATTCATGTTCATGTTTAAAGTTATTTGAATTTGTGGCGAGACGGAGAGGGGCGGGGGCCAGGGGGAGTGTTGGTGCTCAGTAAACTGGTGTTGTGACACACTAATGAGGAAGGCTGTTGTGTGCTTCGATGTTCTTCCATTTATAGATGATCTAATTTATTGTCCAGTGAGCAAATATCGGAAAGGAAGGGGTTAGCTGTTGTTACCTTAGCTGTTAGCCCATTGCGTCAACCATGCTTCCGCATGCGGCCAAACTGCCCCCGCTTGTTCCTCTATCGTCTTGTGCTGCTAGGTGACTCCACTGCTTCGTAGGCTGCTGGGTCTTGTCGCAAGCGTCGTAGTTCCGAACTCAAAATCACTGGATGATGATGATGTAATTTCAGCAAGTGTTGGCTAACATATGCTAATTTACTGCGGATGTTGACTATTTTTTATGTCTTAGTCAAAGAATTTTGGTAAAAATATTCATGACTATCACAAGCCAATGCAACAGCAGCCGCTTGGCTGGGGGCACTGTCGAGTGCCAACCAGCAGGCCACTGAATGATATGGCTCTTAATATCGATCCAGTTTTCTTAAAAAAAAAAATTATATCGGACCAATCAGTCTGATGTCATATTTTTCCAATATTGGGCCGATACGTGCATCCTGAGATTTATTTATTTTTTTTTACTCTTTTTAGCCCCCTTTCCACCAACCATCCCACAAACTTTGAGTTCTTGGTAGCAGAGGTTCCCGGTAGCAAAAGGTTCCTGTGGCCGATGTGGTTTGCGTTACCGCTGCACCAAATTAGTTCAAGGTATTTTATCCAAATGGGAGAGTTATTCCTTACTAACACTTGTAGGATTAGAGGTTAACACGAGTGGATGTTGACTCCCGCTCCCTCCCACACCCACAGAGATCACCCCCACACCCTCCCAATCAAGTGTTTTTAAAATATCTGCCCAATCCTGCATGTTTTTAAAATATCTGACCCAATCCCACTCACTCCCACTCCCACAGAGATTGATCCCAATCCCAAGTGAGCAATATTTAGCTCTATGCTCAGGGGAAATGTTCAAATATCGATTGTATTAAAGTTAAAATAAACTAACTGCATCCATGTTCTTCACTCCCGTCCCGTCTTTAATATCGATTGTATTAAAGTTAAAATAAACTAACTGCATCCATGTTCTTCACTCCCGTCACGGTTTCCACTCCCATCAACTCCTGTCTAATGGTTTCCACTCCCTTCAATTCCGACATCCTCCCGCTCTCGATGACTTTTGCTCCCACTCCTGCCCAATCTGGTGATTGATAGTGAAGTTCACTCCAATTCTGTGGGAATCCCACAGGACCCGGTGGGACTCCTGAAAAATGTCAGCCTCTATCCTGGATCTTACAAAAGTCATTGCAGGCAACTCAACCTTTCAAGTTAGTTGTGCTCAATCACCTACCCTTTTATTTCCGTGCAAGCGAAACTGACGTCCATTCATGTTAATCATGATAAGGGTTCATTTGAGCCGTGCTTTGTGTGGTGCCTCACCTAGGACCTGTTTGCCATGGGTGACCCTGCCAGGGGCATAAAGCCCCAGACAACTTAGCTCCTAGAAACACTGGGACACACAAACCCCTCCACCACGATAAAGTGACAGCTCAATATTAATATTAAAAAAATACATAAATACGTGTTTAAAAAACTGTGTCATCAATTCCACCCAAAGTGTTCTGATATGGCACGGTGATCGACTGGTTAGCACATCTGCCTCACAGTTCTGAGGACCGGGGTTCAAATCCCAGCCCCGCCTGTGTGGAGTTTGCATGTTCTCCCCGTGCCTGCGTGGGTTTTCTCCGGGCACTCCGGTTTCCTCCCACATCCCAAAAACATGCACGGTAGGTTGATTGGAAACTCTGACTTGCCCTTAGGTGTGAATGTGAGCGCGAATGGTTGTTTGTTTCTATGAGCCCTGCGATTGGCTGGCGACCGGTTCAGGGTGTACCCCGCCTCCTGCCTGAAGATAGCTGGGATAGGCTCCAGTAGCCTGCGACCCTAGTGAGGATAAGCGGTGAAAGTAAATGGATGGATGGATGGTGTTCTGATATCTGATGAGCATTTATTTGAGTCCTTGGGGAATGGTACATGATAAGATATATTACATTTATGTTTTGGAATCAGATTGGGAAAAGAAAAGTCAAAAAAAAATAAAAAAATAACTATAATGGAAATTCCAAAACTATTGTAACCCTGGTTTGAACATTAAATTGCTTGTCTTTGTAGTGTACTCAAATGAATAAAGGTGGAAAAGGATTTGCAAATTATTGTTTTCTGTTTGTACTGACATTTTACAAAATGTCTCAACATTGGAATTGGGGTTTGTAGTGAGAACCAAATCTCAGAATTCACTTTACACTGTCTTCAATATTTTTATGAGATAAGATTTTCTTTTGTCACCATATAATCCAAAGTAGTATTCCCTAATTAAGTCGACAAGACCGCCACAGTGTGTCAATCAGTTTTTCTTCACACAGCCTCTCACTGCACTTGATAAACACGGATTAAAGTACTGTGTTCTTGTGATAGTGGGGAGGAAGAGCAAAGTAGATGGACGGTTCCATTAGTCAGTAGGCAGCAGTAGTGGTCGTGGTAATGATGGGCTTGAGAACCTATCCAGTCCTCTTCTTACATGCTCTCCTCCTTCTCCTCCTCTCGCGAGGCCGTGACCTCCCTGCAGGCCCCAGCTCATCAAGCACTACCCAGCCAGCGTGGCTCCAACCACTCGTATCGGGCCGAGGATTAATGTTTCTGGGGGAGGTGACCCTGTAAATCCTACAGCTGCCACATTCGGGCACCTCAGTCTCGCTGGCAGGCCTGGAGACTCTTTTAGGCCAACGGGGTGCGTTGGGGAGATAAACCAAATAAATCAGCCAGCCAAAGTAACCTTCTCACCCCCATAACTGCATACCTTTAACCTCTGACTTCACGCATTAATGCGGCCAATGTGGGTCTTATTTACAGATGGGCAACCTCACTGGCAGGTAGAGCATCACTGGAGGCAGACGCAACAAACCATTGTTTATGCAACAAAAGGTCATTTACAGTGTCTGGCGACCTCCGCTGACCTAACACACTCCCTGTGACCTCCATTACAAACAGCATAACGTTACATACTGTGACCGACCATTTTTCTCAGGTCAATTAATCCAGGAAGGCTGAGAAAAGTAACGTCAAAATGTTGTGAGGAGAGACATTTTGTTGAAATCTGAGACTTGAATGACTCACCTGGGACTGTTCTATTTCAGCTTTGTTCAGCTTCACACCGAGAATCTCAGCCGCAACCCTCTGGAAACAAAGATACACCTGAAGAGAGAAATAGACGTGAAACAATAATCCTACCACATGTGATCAGAATCATGCTTTTATTGTCATCTGACACTCACCGAGTCCCCAGTCTTGGCCGACACGAACTGACTGATGAGGCTATTCTCTTGGCAAAAGCGCTGGTGCTTGTCGGCCTTCACCGTTCTCATGTGCTCCAGGTCGACTGGCGAGGAAACACAAGCGGGACACATGAGTAGGTTCACGTGTTTCTCACTTCAGGTTAACGGTCACATATATAGAAATATAAACAGCAGAGATAAATGTTTACATAACCCAGAGACACAAGGTGTCTGACAACAAAACATAATGCAATAGTTATGTTGCTGTCAACACTGGAGACAGCCATTACTAGTTTCATGTTTCTAAAGCGCAAAATGTTGTCAAGCTTTGGGGCCCAGTCAGCTGGGATAGGGTCCAGTTCCTGTGATGACCCTGAACAGCAGTATAAAAGACGGACAGATGGACAGACAGACATGTACCGGGTACTAAGAGATGTAAAGATAGAGCCTGCATTCTTTCATATGATCCTCTAAAATCGATCCAAGAATAAAGTCTATCTATTATGGCTGCACTGTCTTTTGTTTGATCATCGTCAATAGTCCCATCGGAAAAATTCCTGACCTTGTTGGGGGAAAAGAACTCATGTACCCAACATGCAGTGTACGCATCCTTCAACCAATCACAATCTTTCTCTGAATTGGGGGTCGGCATGTCTCAGGTGGTAGAGCCGTCGTTTCCCAACCCAAAAAGGTTGAGGGTCCGATCCTCAGCCCCTGTGACCTTGTCCAAGTATCCTCGAGGAAGATAGTGAACCCCAGTTCCTTCTAATGCTGCATCATCAGTTGGCGAATGAAGAGACAGTGTTAAAAGTTCTTTGAGTACCTTGAAGGTAGAAAAGCGCCCTAGAAGTGAAAGGCTATTTTACAAAAAAATAAGCTTGAAAAACATTCTTGAAATAAAGAGACAAAACGTTCTTGTTTCAAGTTGTTTGTCACTCCCAGCTGTAGTTTACTGTAAAACTGTAACTTGAAAAATAAATAATTAATAACGAATGTCCGCTACCCTAAGTGCTAGCATACGGTCATAAGAAAAACTAGACATGCTACCAAGATTAGCAATGATGCTATTGTATATGATAACCCTTCAAACAACAAACGGAGCAGCCCAGAGATGTGTTGTTGTCTCTAAAGTGCTTCGGGGGATGTTTTGGACAATCCAAGGAGATCTTGAGGTAATGTTCATGTGCTTTTAATACGGCTCGTAAGCAGGTAACATTACTCGCTAGCTAGTGTTAGCACTAACGTTTATACATAAACATGCTGGCGTTCTGTCGATTTATGCTCTAAAGTTTCAGTAAACATTGGTTTGTGTGTGCAAATAAATGTTGACATTGCCGAGCAAGGCAGGTGATTCATTATTTCAAATTGTAATCCTATTGGTCGACATCGGGTGATATGTCGGAGCGTTGGTCATGTGTCACACAACGTGCAAGAAAACATGCTTGACTTTTAATTTTGGCATCGTGGGGCCAAATTGTTGGTTTATATTATTTATTTATTTATGACATATTTTAAAAATGTCAGTATAATTCTGTGTTCTGTGGAGCAGTTTATTTTCTACTGAAGCTATTATAAACTCTCCAAAAAAAGAAAACTTTGTGCTCATTTTCATGTCACGAGTATGTTATCCTGTATTTCTTCATTTCACAGAGGGTACGGAAAGTATTCAGACCCCCTAAAGTTTTTCATTCTTTGTTATATTGCAGCCATTTGCTAAAATCATTTAAGCTCATTTGTTTTCCTCATTAATGTACACAAAGCACCCCATAATGACAGAAAAAACAGAATTGTTGAAATTTTTGCAGATTTATTAAAAAAGAAAAACTGAACTATAAGTATTCAGACTCTTTGTTCAGTATTTAGTCGAAGCACCCTTTTGAGCTAATACAGCCATGGGTCTTTTTGGGAATGATCCAACAAGTTTATCACACCTTGATTTGGGGATCCACTGCCATTCCACCTTGCAGCTCCTCTCCAGTTCTGTCAGGTTGGACAGTGAACGTTGGTGGACAGCCATTTTCAGGTCTCTCCAGAGATGCTCAAATGGGTTTAAGTCGGGGCTCTGGCTGGGCCATTCAAGAACGGTCACGGAGTTGTTCTGAAGCTATTGCTTCGTTATTTTAGCTGTATGCTTAGGGTCATTGTCTTGTTGGAAGGTGAACTTTCGGCCCAGTCGGAGGTCCTGAGCACTCGGGAGAAGGTTTTCGTCCAGGATATCCCTGTACTTCGCCGCATTCATCTTTCCTTTGGTTGCAACCAGTTGTCCTGTCCCTGCAGCTGAAAAACATACCCACAGCATGATGCTGCCACCACCGTGCTTCACTGTCGGGGCTGTATTTGACAGGTGATGAGCAGTACCTGGTTTTCTACACACACACCGCTTAGAATTAAGGCCAAAAAGTTGTATCTTGGTCTCATCAGACCATCCATCCATCCACCCATTGTCAACACCGCTTATCCTGGTTAGGGTCGCGGGGCGCTGGAGCCTATCCCAGCTGACTTCGGGCGAAAGGCGGACTATAGCCTGAACTGGTCGCCAGTCAGTCACAGGGCACATATAGACACGGACAACCATTTGCACTCACATTCACACCGTCACTGAGTGGGAACTGATCCCACGCTGCCCGCACCAAAGTCAGGCGAGTGTACCACTACACCATCAGTGACTTCCTCATCAGACCAGAGAATCTCAATTCTCACCATCTTGGAGGTCTTCAGGTGTTTTTTAGCGGGCTTTCATGTGTCTTGCACTGAGGAAAGGCTTCCGTCGGCCCACTCTGCCATAAAGCCCTGACTGGTGGAGGTCTGCAGTGATGGTTGACTTTCTAGAACTTTCTCCTATCTCCCGACTGCTTCTCTGGAGCTCAGCCACAGTGATCTTTGGGTTCTTCTTTACCTCTCTCACCAAGGCTCTTCTCCCCCGATTGCTCAGTTTGGCCAGACGGCCAGCTCTAGGCAGGGTTCTGGTCGTCCCAAACGTCTTCCATTTAAGGATTATGGAGGCCACTATGCTCTTAGGAACCTGAATTGCAGCAGAATTTTTTTTTTGTAACCTTGGCCAGATCTGTGCCTTGCAACAATTCTGCCTCTGAGCTCTTCAGGCAGTTCCTTTGACCTCATGATTCTCATTTTCTCTGACATGCACTGTGAGCTGTAAGGTCTTATATAGACAGGTGTGTGGCTTTCCTAATCAAGTCCAATCAGTATAATCAAACACATCTGAACTACAATGAAGGTGTAGAACCATCTCAAGGATGATCTGAAGAAATTGGCAGCACCCGATATAAATATGAGTGTCACATCAAGGGGTCTGTATACTAATCTGTGATATTTCAGTTTTTCGTTTTTAATAAATCTGCAAAGATTTCAACAATTCCGTTTTTTCTGTCAATATGGGGTGCTGCGTGTACATTAATGAGGGAAAAAATTTACTTAAATTATTTTTTCAAATAGCTGCAATATAACAAAGAGTGAAACATTTAAGGGGGTCTGAATACTTTCCGTACCCACTGTATATTGTGACAGTTTTACAGTAAACTACAGCTGGGAATGCAATGTAATTTGTTTTTCCAATCTCGTGCAGCCCTAATATCTATCAATCTATCATTCCATTGACTGATCGACAAAGAACTGTGGGACATCTGGAATAGAATGAAAAGGACATAAAACACCCTATGTTTACTTGATTTCAAAGCTTGTCTTGTTTTGTAATGCTGGATGTCCTCAACTGTTGCTCTTTGCTTACATCATTTTCGTCCTTATTCACTGGCAAGTAAAATGGTTGGGATTTTACACGTCACATTATGACCATAACCTAGATCATGGTTCACCATACCAATCTGTACAGTGGCCAGATAAAGTGAACGAAACCAGTTGGTGAAAAGTGACTAATTTCCCTTCAGATGATCAAGTCAGTCGTCCCAAGCTTCCTTTTAAATCCATTGGAACACATTCCACCATTCGAGCCCACTTCCACCCTGAAGCCAAGAATCTTTATTTGACCTAAGCCAAGAATCTTTATTTGACCTAACACAGAAAAAACAGGAGCAGAGATGGTCAGAAACAATAAGTGGACCAGAACTCCGGGCTAAAGCTGCAGTAAATGCTTTGACTTATGTGTTGATAAGGTGGGCACAGCAGTCTAAGAAATGGGACTGTCACCTCACTACTGATTTACTGAGGCTACAATGACAACACCTTCCTTTTTAGTTTTTGTCATGGCACTCCCTGTGCATTTGACCCCTTCGGAGTGATACCCACTGTTCTGGTTCTCCCTTTTCCTCTGTTCTGGTTCTCCCTTTTCCTCTATGTGGGTTCATGCTGAGGTCGATGAGGAAGGTCACCCGGGGGTCTCCTTGCTGAAAAGCAATAGCCTAACTCTTTATTTCTGGCTTTGTGCGTTAAGGCGACCACACCCAGTATCTGGTGAATGTAAAGCTGTGGTACCTGGAGGAGACCAGGCTACTGTACGGTGTTACATTTCTCGCTAACCCGTCTAAGAGTTTTATTCTTTGTGTGAGGTTGTCAAAGATTTACTGTTTTCTCATGCCCCGAGAGTGTGTGTGAGGGAGAGCTGCACCCAAAAAGACAGATATATAGTCCGGGAGAACATAAATACTGCATTTATTGAATATCTCAGCAAGTCACATGACCCCAAAAATGCCACCGGCCAAGCCATATAAACCAAACAAATACTTTTGGGGGGAATAATTTTCCACTAGAAGTAGATTATCATGGTCATAAGAGACATATAAACACAAACCTTTCAGGGCAAGGGCAGACTGTCATGTCACGGCCCGGGCGTAAACACAGCTATCTCACGGGCGTCAGCAGGTTATTAATTCCCGTCATTAACAAGTAGAGGTACCTACATACTACTAGGGGTAAACACTGCTAATCCTTTGGATCCTGCACACTTGGGAAAGATTATCAATCATGTGTCAGAGTTACATTAGGCAACATTAACATAAACATCGGCTCTAGAGGGGAGTTGCACATTAAGTGTATGTAAAAAGACAAATGTTGAGAAAGTATGCCAACTATTGGCTTTCTCAACAAAGCACTAGTAGCAAGCTTCTGAGAGTGCAAACTCTACCCTCTATTAATAGATGAGTGGTTTGTGACTAAGTTAAAAAAAAATGGCATTAGCTTGCCACAACTAGCAGTCCTTATAGCCGTTATTTTGGTTGTAGTTTCCAAACTGTACAGCATAATAATTAGGTGTTTTTGTGACATTTGTGTATTTCATTTTTAAAGCTGTGCTTAAAAAAACAAGCAAGAACGAAATGAGGAATATGTTACTTAATTTAAGCAAAATTATCTCCCAATAGAACAGAAATACTGACTTACAAAGTGTCTTGAAACAAGTAAACATAGCTAGCCTTGAAAATCCTCAATAATGTCTTAAAACGTGGGATACACAATACCACCCCCCAAGGATGAGTGCAAGTACTTACATTTGAGTACTCGCCGATACCAAGTATCAATAGTTGATAATTCCATTACATCTTGCAATTGGTGTATTTATTTGAATCATCCATCCATCCATCCATTTTCTGAGCCGCTTCTCCTCACTAGGGTCGCGGGCGTGCTGGAGCCTATCCCAGCTGTCATCGGGCAGGAGGTGGGGTACACCCTGAACTGGTTGCCAGCCAATCGCAGGGCACATACAAACAAACAACCATTCACACTCACATTCACACCTACGGGCAATTTAGAGATGTCAATTAACCTACCATGCATGTTTTTGGGATGTGGGAGGAAACCGGAGTGCCCACAGAAAACCCACGCATGCACGGGGAGAACATGCAAACTCCACACAGGCGGCGCCGGGGATTGAACCCTGGTCCTCAGAACTGTGAACACCTTTCCGCCTTATTTTAATCAACTATTTTTTAAAAACATGTAACACAAAGTTTTCTTGAACATGGCATAAGCTTCACTCAAATATAACACTTTTTAGAGGAACAACATTACAGACATTTATATATTCAACTGCTTGTTTTTCGAACAGGCTTGTAATACATTTCACTTACAGTCCCCTCCAAAAGTATTCCAATGGCAAGCTCAATTCCTTTGTTTTTGTTGTATACTGAAGACGTTTGGGTTTATCGCAAAAGAAGAATATGAGACAACAGTTCAGAATTTTAGCTTTTATTGCATGGAATTTACATCTAGATGTGTTAAACAACTCAGGACAGAGCAGCTTTTGATTGAAACCACCCACTTTACAAGTGAGGAAAGGTATCAGAAGATGCATTATTAAATTAACTTAAAGTGAATAACATTTAATATTTGGTGGCATAACTCTGACTTGCAATAACTGCATCAAGCCTGCGACCCATTGACTTCACAAGACTGTTGCATTCTTCATTTGAAATGCTTTTCCAGGCCTTTACTGAAGCCTCTTTCTGTTATAATTTGTTTTGGGGGATCGCTCTCTTTTCAGTCTCCTCTTCAGGAGGTAAAATACATGCTCTACTGGGTTCAGGTCTGGTGATTGACTTGGCCAGTCTAAGACCTTCCACTTTTTCCTCCTGATGAAGTTCTTCGTTGTTTTGGCAGTGTGTTTTGGGTCATTGTCTTGTTGCATGATGAAGCTTCTCCCGATTAGTTTGGATGCATGTAAATTGCCAGACAAAATGGTTTTGTAGACTTCAGAATTCATTCTGCTACTACCATCATGAGTTACATCATCAATAAAGACAAGTGAGCCTGTTCCAGAAGCAGCCATGCAAGCCCAAGCCATGACATTACCTCCACCATGCTTCACAGATGACTTTGTGTGTTTTGGATCATAAGCCGATCCTTTCTTTCTCCATACTTTGGCCTTTCCATCACTTTGGTAGAGGTTCATCTTGGTCTCATCAGTCCATAAACCTTTGATCCAAAACGTTTGTGGCTCATCTCTGTACTTCTTTGCAACATCCAATCTGGCCTTTCGATTCTTTTTGCTGATGAGTGGTTTGCATCCTGTGGTAGGGCCTGTACATTTCTTCTCTCAAAGTCTTCTTCGAACAGTGGATTGTGAACGTTGAGTCTGACACCGTATAAAAAAAAGCATAAATATGGATGTCATGTTACCTGTGTGTTAACTACAAAATTGAGTAAAAAGAAATGAAAAATTCAATAATTATAAGTATAAAAAGAAAAGAAAATAATTGTATCTACCTGTGGTGCTTCATGTCTTGAAATTGACTCTTATGCCATCCTAATTAACATTGTACAGCGACAGACGGTAAATGTTGCCCACTCGACATCCATCTGCGGTCCCTACTCAAGGTTTCCTTTTTTTCTTTGCCCGATTGGAGGGTTTTGTGTTGGGGGTGTTGTCAGTCATTGACAACTGTGGGCCTCTGAAGCCCTTTAATACTATTTTGTGATTAAGGGCTATAGAAATAAACTTTGCTCATAACAAAAACAATAATAAAATTGTGACAGGACAACTAAAGTGATAGTTCATCAAACCATCGCTTCCTTCTCTTAACTTGACGTGCGGTGCCACAGGACATCGCCAGCCCAGCGCGTCCTCCTCTGCCAGAGTTTGGGTATGGGAGCGTGGGTGGAGTTGAGCTGAGCCGAGCCAAGCCGAGTGGAGCAGGGCAACGAGGCTCGAAAAACTCTGTTTGCCGGACGGCCCATTGCCGCAACTCACGGGGTGGCCCATCCACCTCCAATCTCGACTGACATGCCTGCTACCCGGAAGGTATGTGTCAGGCTGGGAAAGTAGTAATAAGTATTGAAGTATAAAAGCTTTTTTTTTTTTTTCAAGTATGTGTTCAGGACAGGCGGACCGTATCTGCACCAACACGCATGCCTCCTTAAAATGAGTGTATTTATACTACTTGCACGTTTCGAATTATAGTATAACAAGTTATACTAATATCTTATTAAGATTTTTAAGGAAACAACATGCTTACTCTTACACAACAACTGCCAGGAAAGAAGAAATATCTTTTCAGAACAAGCATATTTTGCCTTGATGTGAGATGTTTAATCCAAGTTGGCTTTTAGTTTCTTGCAGTGTAGTATTTTGGCGACCTTGTTTAACTTCATGAGGGACAAACTACTAGAAGAAAATAGAAGAAATACTTCTCAATATGATGATGCAATGCAGTTCTATACCAATGGAAATGACATGATTAGTCAGGATCCATGGAGAGACTTTGAAGATGGGTCCTAATTTTCATTCGATAGACTTTAGTAGGAATTTGTCTTTGTAGTCTGAATACGAGACGAATCCCAGCATTTTAGTGGTTCGCTCAATTTGTCTTCCTGATGTACCCATCTGTACTTATCATGTCAAAACAATCTTCCCGCCATGTTCTGGTTTTCTTCTATGTCTGTCAAACTGTACATCAGCTTAACAACCTGGAGGAAGTGACTGCAAACACGACCGTAAACTGTTTAGGCCTCCGAGCACACAAGAGATAGTGGAGGGGGATCATCACTTGTCAAGAGCAATGGCGCCCTCGCTCTGGTCATGGTCACTGTTTATCTAAAATAGCTGCATGCCAATGCGATGAATTTTGAGTTAGCATTTATAGATAAATATCTGATGGCTATATGACGCTTTTACCACAAGTAGCTGGTTAGTTTATGTGATTGGGTTTTTTAATGTCCCCTTTATGGAGAAACAGAATCACTGTTGGCACTATAGTTCCAAGACGGAAAATATGGCATTCAGCCATCGTCGTGGAAAGTTGAAATATAGAGCGTAAATAAAACTGTGGCAGCCTTACATAGCCACACAGCTTATGTCATCTACTGTAAAATATCAGCACATGCTGCCAAGGGCAAAAAAAAATAGGTTAATAGGTTAATAGCTCTTTCCTAATCATCTGTGGCCTTTTTAAAAGCATGCTGCGATAACAGACACCTACTTATTGGTCCTGCAAGTAGGCTGCTGGGGACCAATTGCAACAAGTTTCCCAGCAATGGTCGGCAAAAGAATACGCTTGACATAGCACACTTAATTGATGGGGTTTTAAACTAAACAGCAGCCAGACCGAGTCAGCAGGCTGAGGGTGGAATGTGGTAGAAATGGTGGGCCGCTTGTTGTCAGGGGGCGCAAAGGGGTCATTCCCTATTAAGAGAAAGTTACACGGTTGAGACTAATCAACCCCAAGGGAGAACCTATCACTTCCAACATTACCTAACAGCAGGCCTTGAAGACCCCTCTGGGTTTTCTTCAGTTTCCCCCTCAATGACAAAAGTGAGCCAATGCAGACTGTATACGGTGATGTGAAGGTTATCAAACACACTGCAAAAGAAACTGTCTGCACAAAGTAAATCAACCGTGTGATGCTTGGATGCGTTCCACACAGGCTTTCATCGACCACAAGATCTGGCAAGCCTTTTTAGATTAAATGGCTATTCAAATTGATCTTGTTCACTTGCATTGTGATGAAATACCAATAACCATTTTAAGAAAATGGGCTCAGGAGACAAATTCTTTAGACCTTTGTGGGATTGATTCTGGGTTTGTTGTGTTGTATAATACAGGTGAACCTCCATAGTAGAACATAATCCATTCTGAAACGCTGGTTGACTTCCACGTTGTTCTAATTCCAAAACATTTTTCCCCATAATAAATAATGTAAAGTGAATGATGATTTGCTCTATGATCAAACCTTGAGTAATTGTACAGGCAAGTTTAAAGTAACATTGTAACACTCCTAACTGCCATTTGTGTAATAAAACCTAATACAACTCAAATAAAGTAAAACTACTCATTTGGCGACCCCTGAACAGGAAGGTGTTTTCAGGGCGAATTGTACCATGAAGGCTTATAGGTAATACTGAAACTAATAAAGGTTAATTAATTGTGTTAATTATTTGTATACTTAATGTTGCACTGAGCAACCAGGGCCTTTGCTGCATTGCAATTCATATTATGGTTATCGTCACACTTTCTCAAACCGTTTTGTTGTGCAATCACAAGAAATGCACACAAAAGAAACATGTGAACAGTTAATACTTTAGAGGATCACTAAGATGAAATTTCATGAGACGTCATGTATGATGGTTTGAATTCCATCTTTTGCTTACTTTGAGGCATAATTTTTTTCCCAGACTTTTTGGGAAGAAGAAATGCTGCATCCCAGCTGACTCTGGGCAAGAGGCGGAGTAGACCCTGAACTGGTCGCCAGCCAATCGCAAGGCACATACGTAATAAGAAACAGCTATTCACACTCATTCACACCTACGCGCACTTTAGAATGCTCAATTAACCTACCATGCATGTTTTTGGAATGTGGGAGGAAACCGGAGTACCTGGAGAAAACCCACACAGGCGCGGGGAAAGCATGCAAACGCCACACGGGGGAGGCTGGATTTGAACCCAGGTCCTCAGAACTGTGAGGCAGATGTGCTAACGAGTCATCATCCACTGTGCCGCATGAAGTTGGAACATTGTAATAAAACAGAATATAATGATTTGCAAATCCATTTTAACCTATATTCAATTGAATACATTACAAAGACAAGATATTCAATGTTTAAATTACTGTTTGTTTTTGTCTGTGTTTGTTTCAAATATTTACTAATTTTGAATTTAATACCTGCAACACGTTCCAAGCTGGGACAGAGGCATGTTTACGACTGGGTTACATCACATTTCCTTTTATCAACACTCAATAAGCATTTGGGAACTGAGGAAACTAATTGTTGAAGCTTTGTCTGTAGAATTATTTCCCATTCTTGCTAGATGTAGAACTTCAGTTGCTCAACAGTCCGGGGTCTCCGTTATTGTATTTTCCACTTCATAATGCGCCACACATTTTCAATACGAGACAGGTCTGGACTGCTAGCAGGCCAGTTTATTATTCGCACTCTTTTACAACGAAGCCACGCTCTTGTAACACCTGCAGAATGTGGCTTGGCATTGTCTTGCTAAAATAAGCAGGGACGTCCCTGAAAAAGACGTTGCTTGGGTGGTGGCAGATGTTGCTCCAAAACCTATATGTACCTTTCAACATTAATGGTGCCATCACAGAGTGCAAGTTAAAGTTACTCATGCCATGGGCACTAACACACCCCCATACCATCACAAATGCCGGCTTTTAAACTTTGCGCTGATAACAATCCAGATAGTCCTTTTCCTCTTTGGCCTGGAGGACACAAAGTCCACGATTTCCAAAAACAGTTTGAAATGTGGACTCATCATTTGTGTCAGTATGTCAGATGAGCTCGGGCCCAGAGAAACTAGCGGCGTTTCTGGGTGTTGTTGATATATGGCTTTCGCTTTGCATGGTAGCGTTTCAATTTGTATTTGCAGATGTAGCGACAAACTGTGTTAACTGACGATGGTTTTCTGAAGTGTTCCGGAGTCCATGTGGCAATATCCTTTACACAATGGTGCCAATTTTTAATCCAGTGCCGCCTGAGTGATCGAAGGTCACGGGCATTGGTTTTCAACCTTGCCGCTTACGCACAGATTTCTCCAGATTCTCATAATCGTTTGTTAAAATTATGGACACTAGATAATGAAATCCCTAAATTCCTTGCAATTGTATGTTGAGCTACATTGTTATTAAACTGTTGGATAATTTGCTCACGCAAGTTGTTTACCAAGTGATGAACTTCACTCATGACACTCACCTGTTTCCAATTAATCTGTACACCTGTGAAACGTTCCAAAAACGTGGGTTTTTTTTAGCATTCCTTAACTTTCCCTTAACTTTCCTTTGTAATCCCTCTCCCATCTTTTTTGTAATGTGCTGCAGGCATCAAATTTCAAATGGGAGAATATTTGCACACACAAAAAAAAAACCATCAGGTTGAACATCGAATATCTTGTTTTTGTAGTGTATTCAACTGAATATAGGTTGAAAAGGATTTGCAAATCATTCTACTCTCTTTTTATTTACATTTTATACAACGTCCCAACTTCATTGGAATTGGGGTTTGTTGTAAAAGCTGGCAAATTATACATTACAACATACAAAATTGTGCAATAAATCATTCCGTGATTACATGCATGCCGGAAATGGCAATGTCACAGGAGGGTTTTAGAAATAAGTGTTATTTTGTAAACTGTTAAAGACACCATGCAGTTATTCAGAAGCCAAGATTCCATTCAGAGGAAAAGGTATTCGTAACAGTGACACTGTTGTTTACAGTCAGCACTATTTATTTTCTTCAGACTGAAACGATATTATTTTAATTATATCAATTTAATACAGAAGTGCCTGAATTATAAAATGACTCTTGTATTCTTTCAGCCAAAACAGGGGAAAACTCAGTTGCACAGTCAGTGTCGTCCGAACAAGGTAGCAATTCTGTGCTATCAGTTAATTCCTTGTATGAGTGGATCTACGTGAATATAACTGGTGACAGAATAATGAGAAGCAATCAGCAACATATTAAAGGTTCGGTAATAACATAATCATGACTGGTTCAAGTGAATACAGACAGATGAAGTGCTGTTAGTAGGCTGGTGTTGTGGAAGGTGAGCGAAGCCTGTGCGAGACTTCTCAGGGGAATCCTGACAGAGACAGAGCGTTCTTTGTGCTGCGGCGCCCCCCGCCCCGGTGGCCGAAAACCGGCCGGGAACGTCAAGGGACTTGCTTTCCACTAGGTCAGAAGTGTTCTGTCGACAGCTCATTGATCACAGCTCATCTTGTCATTCGATCGTTTTTCATGAAAGCCCGCACGGACGCACACGTGCGTATCACATACACATTGCTTTCACACCTCGCAGCGCAATCACACACTCCTCTATGGTGGCCTTGCTACAATGTGGTCTTCCTCCCGCCTAAGTCGGGAATGCAAATGTCTGGCAGTAGCTGGAGTGCATGGCTGTCGGAGCTCCAGTAAAACATGGGTCCAAGGGCCTTGCAGGCTGCGTTAGCGGGCCCTCAGGACTCATGAAAAGTGAACAAAAGGCCCAGTACTAAGCTGACCGCACAAGACGCTGCCCGGGCAGTGTCCTCCAAGCTCTCCTGCTGCTGTTAAACTAAGTGGACTTTTATGAGTAAGCAGTGATGCGTGTCTCTGTGAGCCTGAAGCACAGCTATGCACTATAATATTTCTGCAAAGCACAGGGGAGCCTTCATCGTTGGACGAGTCACATCCCTATGAGTCTATTCAAAATTATTAAGTTCACAGGCACTTTTTACGAAATGTACAGCATGTGAAATAATACCACTGCTGATAAACTTGACCTATGATCTGAAGTTCTGCTTGGGATTGGTTTCTTTGCTTTGTTTAAAGTTTCACATATTGATGACACCTTCAAAACTATCGCTATTCACATGGGCCTGGAAAATGACAGAAAACATTTAATGTGCATGTGCAAGGGGCTGATGGCATTTTGTAAAGAAACAATAAACACACAAAACTCACTTTTGAACACCCTTTGTCAGGATTTGTGTGGCATGTGAATTAAGAAATGCAACTTCGCTGTTTCACACACTACCACTTTCAGCATTCACATTGAAACTATGGGTTGTTGAGGTTTCAGTCTTCATAACTACACAGTTGTTGCATTAAACTGTTTTCATCTGTTTTAAGTTAAAATGATCTTTTATATATGGGCCCTGGAGACTGCCTTTTGTGTGCTTTCACACAAGCATCATCCAACAGTCAGATAATTAGATGTGTGACTATGTTAGCATCTTGCGTGACATAATTGCTTTCAACTAGGGGTGGGACTCAATTAAAAACAACTAATGCAATTAATTAGAGGCTTTGTTAATTATTTAATCTTGATTAATTGAATTTTAATCATATAACAACATTTGTCCTAAAAAGCAACATTATTCAATTTAAATGGATTTTAGTGGACCTGTGTCAATTGGAAATATTGCTAACTCCGTAAAAATGTATTTAACTGTATATATATTAAATACAAGACATTAGAAAAAGCAGTAGAAAATATCCCTGGCCAAAATTTAACTGACCTAAAGTTAAACTGCCATTTTAGGACAGTTTGTTCAGAACAGTACAGGTATTGCCTTTAAATGGTTTCTGCGTGGCAGTTGAAAAGTTGGAACACATGTCGCTGCCTAAATGAAGCACATTTTCTAACCCTTTAACTTCTACTACTAAAAGTTGTCTTCAGTCCATAGCAATCCACTTTTCTAGTGAATTTGCCTCCCATCAGTCCAGCTGTTTGATCAAATTCCTCCACTTTGGTAGCCGAGCTCTGACGTGTGCGTCAATGTAATCAGTGTACCAGGAAATCATGCACTGACAAAGATGCCGCGTTGTTTGGAACACAAATGCGATTTAAATGTGCTAATTTTTGTAACTAATTCATTTGAAATTAATTCATCAAGATTAACACGTTAATGTCCCACCCCTACTTTAAATACAAGAGGGCACAAGAAGTCCGTTTCAGGTGCCTCTACTACCTCCGATTGTGGAAAATTGCCAGGTCAACCTCTCTCATTCCCCGTTGGTGGTGTTTTAGAAAAAAGAAAATGTAAAAATGCAAACAGAGTAAAAAGAGCAAGTGATGTCATGGCTCAAAGCGGCTTTGGGAAATTACAGATGAAAAGATGCGTCAATGCACCCCCGTCCGCAAATTCCTCCATATCAATGTTGTGGAGAAGTGAGGAAATAAAGTCGAGCCTGAGAATGATGAGGGTTCCAGGATCCATTCAGGTCAGGTGGCTAAGATGTGCTGTGCAACTCAAATGGCTCATGACTGACCACACAAGACGGTATTGGAAGATTGATCATCAGCTGCATGTGCAACAATATTTGCTTTATGGATGGCTAGAATGAATGAGGACTTTCCATGTTTTAACAGGCACGTGAGTCAGAAGAGATTGGGAGAGGGGTGCTGTGTGTGTGGGGGGAGGGGGCGGGGGGGGTGGAATCGGGGGGTCATCTGAGTCAGTGAGTCACAATTAAATCATAGTCCTCACAAGGGTCCCGGGCGCGCTGCAGCCTATCCCAGATATCTTCGGGCGAGAGGCGGAGTACACCCTGAACTGGTCACCAGCCAATCGCAAGGCACATATAAACAAACAAACATACGCACTCACATTCACACCTACGGGCAATTTAGGGTCTTCAATTAACCTACCATGCATGTTTTGGGGATGCGGGAGGAAACCGGCATACCCGGAGAAAACCCACGCAGGTACGGAGAGAACATGCAAACTCCACACAGGCAGGGCCGGGATTTGAACCCGGGTCGTCAGAACTGTGAGGCAGATGTGCTAACCAGTCGGCCACCGTGCCACCTTAAATCATAGTGCCTAGCTCAATTTGCTTTAAGTTGTTAGATGAGTTCTAGCAGCGGCATTCTGTGTTAGAAGTGCCACAAATCATCTTAAACAAACCCTATTGAGTATTTCTTAATCAGCGCTGGTCACACAGCTCAGTGTTGCCCGCAGAGATTGTTGCACCACTTATCTTTCGCAGTGTAATACAGCTGGACTTCTTCAGTTATCCCACTTTAGTCCAGTTGTAATGCAATTCTAAATTTTCCATCACTTCCAGACTTTAAAAAACACAGCCGGCGCAGTCACTAAGATAACACGATACGTCTGTGCTGACCCTTTTAGTGCGAATAAAAAGTGAAGAGAAAAAGGAAACGCTGGATTTGCAGCAAACGGCCGACATTCCAGGTTTTTATCCATCCGTAAACCATGCCTTAACTAGGTCTATATACTGTATATACAGTGTCAAAGCTGCGGTTGCACAACCTACCATGTGACACAGACACTGCTGACGTGTTCATCCCTTCACTCTGGGGAGGGGTGAGGGTAGTAGCGTACTGGGCTTTTGTCCCACCACATGTCTATTGTGGCTAAACCTTTCCCTCTGGGGTAATTAAGACCTTTTAGTTTGTTGTAAGAGGACCTAAGTAGGAGTGGGTTGAGCCAGGAAAAACATTTTTCAGCTAAACCAAAAACAGAAGCGCATTGAGCTCCCTTGCACCCCTCGACTTCTGAGCATCTCTCTATTGAGAAATGTGCACGCCAACACTAAACAGACAGGAACTCTAGCAGCTTTACATGGGCATGATGGTGACTGGTGGGGCATGGAGTGGTTACCGGCATTGGCTTTAGCTTTACCTGAGGCCTTGCAAAAAGCACAAACAAATCGAGAATGACAATGTTGGTGGCGAGGGCATGCTTCATGAGAAGATTCTATTAGTTCTCACATGGCTGGATGGAAAACTACGGAGGGAGAAGTGTGATGGGTAAAGCACGCAGAGATCTGCCGCGGCGTGCACAAGGCAAACGTGTGTGTTGTTTGACAACAGTGACACAGAGCCAAAGAAAAGACATTACTGGGAGTAAGGTTGGCTACAGGAAAAGTCCACACATAAGAGAGAGCGAGACAAGCCTAAGTGTGTGATTGAAAGTGCTAGTGTTTGTGTAGGAATGTGATGGTGCAAGACATTCTGTTAAGAATGCAGCAAGGCAAAAGGAACATGAGCAGGTAAGACATTACTGAGATGACATGGAGTTTCCCATGGCGGAGCTGAGCGGATCGGCTGCAAAGAAGCCCCATGAGTGATGAGGAGGGGTTAAGAGAACTGAACCCATTTAAGTCACCCAAATAAGGGTTTTGCAAGACTGTGACGAATGGCCCTGGAGCTCCTGGGGGAGAACGCACTGGTGAGGGGAAGTGTGGTGGCTAGGGAGCAAGCAGGGCCCTGCAATACCCGCTGAATAAAAACAAATTGATTTGATAAATGATGGAGACTGCATGTCTAAAGAAGTACTAACACGGGTAAAAAGGACATTTATATTAGGCTCCATTAATGATAGCATGTTGCAGCATGTTGCAGCATGTTTTAGCGTTGCAGACAGTAAGGTATACAATGGAATATCAAAATTTGCACAAAAAAGTGACACAAATAGGGAGTGGCTGGATCCAAGAACAGTCGGAGGTAGATGTGAAAGGATGAATAGTTTATTGATGAAAGGTAATGGCGGTGGTCCTAGGTGGGTTGGCAGGCAGCGGTGTGGACAGGAGGCAGGCAGTGGTGAGGACAGGCGGCTGGCTTGGGGGCAGGAATTACGTGGATCAGGAACACGGGGGGAAAACACACTGGAACAAGGAGACACAGGAGTCAAAAAGGGAACGAGGAATAGGGTGATTTACGGGAGGTAAACGGGCCGTGGTACCACTGAAAGTAACTGCAATACTTCGGCGAGGATTTCCTGGAACAGGCAGGTTTATATACCGGTGGTGATAAGGCTGACTGGAGAGAAGGAAGTGGAGAGAGAGAGAGAACGCAAAGCGCCCTCCCGGCTACAATAATGGAACTGCAGGCAGTATATATATATATATATATATATATATATATATATATATATATATATCCCTCTCAATGGACGCCTCCAGGCCGGAGGGCTCAGGGCGCAGGTGGAGACAGGCTAAAGCAACCAGACGTGGAAGGTTGGGTGAATTTTCAAGGACAGTGGAAACTTCAACCGGACGGAAGTGGGATTGATGATTTTGGTAATCGGGAAAGGAACAAGGAAATGGGGAGTGAGTTTACGGGATTTAGTCTGAAGTGGGAGGTCGTGAGAAGAAAGCCGGACAGTTTGGCCCACCTTATATTCGGGCGTCGGGGAGCGATGATGGTCCGCGCGCTGTTTGTTGCGTGCGGCGGACCGGGTCAATGCAGCACGGACGTCATTCCATACAGCCTGGATCCGCTGGAGATGATCCTTGACTGCGGGGACTGCCACTGCCCACTCCTTGAGCAATGGCGGTTGGTAACCATAGCAAGCCATGAATGGGGACATACTGGTAGCGGAACTGGTGAGGGAGTTGTGGGCATACTCAATCCACGGGAGGAAAGAGCTCCAGGAGGGGTTGCGTGCGGCAACACAACGGAGGGCTGATTCCAGGGATTGGTTTGCCCTCTCCGTCTGGCCGTTGGTCTGCAGATGATATCCCGATGACAAGCTGGCTGCTGCGCCCATCGCTTTACAGAATTCCTTCCACACCAGGGATGACAACTGAGGGCCTCTGTCAGAGACAATATTGATGGGAATACCGTGGAGTCTACAGACATGCTGGACAAGGAGGTCAATAGTTTCTAAGGCGGATGGTAGCTTGGGGAGAGGTGTGTAATGGACAGATTTGGAAAAACGATCGACAATGGTGAGAAAGACAGAGTTACCTTCAGAAGGAGGTAGATCGGTAACAAAGTTAAGAGCAATATGGCACCAAGGGCGGCTAGGGATAGGCAATGGACGCAGCAGGCCAGCTGGGGGCAGGTGTGAAGGCTTCCCTCGGGCACAGACGGAGCAGGCTTGGACGAACTCCCGGGTGTCTTGAACAAGGCTGGGGCACCAGAAATGCTGCCGGATAAACTGAATGGTGCGGGTGATGCCAGGATGACAGGTGAGTTAGGAGGTATGAGCCCACTGAAGAACGTCAGAGTGTGCAGAATCTGGTACGAACAGGCAGTTTGGAGGACCAGTCTTGGGATCCGGGTGAGTGTTTTGGGCCTCCTTAACCACCAGTACGTTTTACCAAGTGGCAGCACCAATGAAGCACGAGGAAGGAAGAATGGGTTCCGGTTTGTGGGTTCCGGTTTGTCAGGGCTGGTGGGGGGTGAGTAAAGTTGAGACAGAGCATCAGGTTTGCCGTTTTTAGAGCCAGGATGGAAGGAGAGATTGAAATTAAACCTGCTCAAGAAGAGAGCCCAGCGAGCTTGTCGGGGGGTTAAGGCGTTTGGCGGAACGGAGGTAAGCGGGATTCTTGGGGTCGGTCCAAATGATAAATGGTTGTTCAGTCCCCACCAACCAGTGCCTCCCCTCTTCCAAGGCCCGTATAATGGCCAGTAGCTCTCGGTTGCCGACATTGTAGTTCCTCTCGGAAGGGGACAGATGACGGAAAAAAGGCACAGGGGTGCAGTTTCTGGGTCATGGGGTCCCGCTGTGAGAGGACAGCCCCTGCCCCCGTGTCCGAGGCGTCAACCTCGACCACGAACTGGAGGGAGGGGTCGGGGTGGGGAAGAAAGGGCGCACTAGTGAACAGGGTCTTGAGTCGGTTGAATGCTTGGGATGCTGCTGGGATCTAACGAAAGAGGGAGCTGGCGGGTGTGAGGCTAGTGAGGGGAATAGCGACCTTGCTGTAATCATGGATAAAACGACGGTATAAATTGGCGAAACCAATGAAACGTTGTAGTTCTTTGCGGATGGTGGGAGTGGGCCAGTTAACGACTGCTTGGATCTTGGCAGCGTCGGGTTGTAGTTGACCTTTGGAGATGACGTAGCCCAGGAAGTGTACGGAGGAGAGGTGGAATTCGCACTTTTCAGGTTTAACATATAGCCGGTTTTCAAGGAGATGCTGAATAACTTGCCGTACATGGAGGCGGTGTTCTTCGGGGGAGCGGGAGAAAATGAGGATGTCATCAACGTATACAAATACGAACCGGTTGAGCATGTCACGGAGGACGTCAGTAATAAATGTCTGGAAAACTGCAGGGGTGTTGGTTAAACTGAATGGCATGACCAGATACTCGAAGTGTCCAAGAGGGGTATTAAAGGCGGTCTTCCATTTGTCCCCCTCTCAGATACGGATGAAGTGGTAGGCGTTCCGTAGATCCAATTTGGTGAATACCTGGGCGTCACAGAGGGGTTCAAACGAGGGGTCGATGAGGGGAAGCAGAGATTTATTCTTCACGGTGATATTGAGACCACAGAAGTCAATACATTGGCGGAGAGTGGTCTTTCTTTGCAACAAAAAAGAAGCCAGCCCCAACTGAAGAAGAGGAAGGTCGAATGAGTCCGGAAGCCAGAGAGTCATGGATATAGTCCTTCATAGCCCTGTTCTCAGGTTGGGAAAAGTTGTAGAGACGGCTGGAGGGAAGACGGGGCCCCGGCAGCAGATTAATAGCACAGTCATACGGGCGGTGGGGGGGTAGAGAAATGGCCAGGTCTTTACGAAATATTGGAGAGAGATCGTGATATTCTCCAGGGACTCCGGAGAGGTCAACAAGCATGGAAGACGGTGGTGTTGTACCAGAAGGCAGTACAGCTGAGAGCAGGCAGTGTGAGTGGCAGTGAGGGCTCCATCCGGTGATGGCTAAGTGTGTCCAGTCTATGGTGGGGTTATGTCTTTTAAGAAAGGAAATTCCAAGGACTAATGGGGTATCAGGAGAAGGGATAACAAAAAGGGAAATGTTTTCGCAGTGATTTCCTGAAATAAGCAAGTCACAGTTTGGTGGGTAACAGCGGACATGATACGGTCATCCAGTGCTGTGACCTTCTTCGGAGACGGAAGCAGTTGGAGAGGAATTTCGAGCTGGTGAATTATGGCTTCATGAATGAAATTGTCATCGGCACCGGAATCGATCAGGGCAGTGATGGGGGTGTTAAGAGCCGAAACTATAATGCAAGCGGGAACAGTCATGCGAGAAGGAGAGCTTGAGGGGATGGAGATTTGACTCACCACGACAAATATAAAGTGACCGGTTTGACCGCAGTAGATACACAGCCGCTGGGCGATATGACGCTGACGCTCCTTTGGATCTAACCGTGTCTTAGCAACTTGCATGGGCTATTCAGTGGCTACGGGGAGTGACGGAAAGGCGGAAGACTGTGCGGGAGGCAGGTGTGAAGCTGACGGCACACCGCTCGGAATGGGAGGGTTTTTGCCCGAGCGAACCCCCCTCTCTCGTGTACGCTCTCGCAGTCTGTGGATGGAAAGGCCGAAAGGATCCTCGAGAGACGAGGGCTCGTCCCGGACTGCTACCTTATCCTTGAGCTGCTCGGAAAGGCCATTAGAAAAAAATCCCTCGAAATGCCGTGTCATCCCACCCACATTCACCCACCAATATCCAGAACGCTACGGAATATTCCGCTGCAGAATTAGCCCCCTGCGTGAACGTGAGGAGACGACGGGTGGCTTCTTTGCCCTGAACGGGGTGATCGAACACTTTACAAAGTTCATCAGAAAATGAATTGAATGAGTGGAGTAACGGAGAGGAGTTTAGCCATAAGGAAGTGGACCATTAAGCTGCTTTGCCACGGAGGAGGTTAGTGACATACGCTACTTTGGATTGTTCGGTGGGATAACTGTATGGTTGAAGGTTGAAAACGAGTGAGCAATTGAGTAGAAACTGGCTACATGCACCTAGGTCCCCGGAGTAGGGCTCGGACGGCGGAACATGAGATTCTTTATACAGGAGGCATGGTGGCGCTGAGGTTGCGGGCTCGGAAGGCGTACTTACAGGTGGAGGGTTAGCAAGCAACGTCGAAGAAAGGAGGGATACCTATTGTGTGAGGGAGTGTAGGGATTCCGTGAGTTCTTGGAGAGTCTTTTCTTGTTTTCCTATGTGGGCTCCTTGTAGAGTGAGTGCGTTCATCAGTGCCTCCGGAGTGGCTGGGTCCATAATGGAAGTATTCTGACACGAATAGAGAGTGGCTGGATCCAAGAGCAGTCGGAGGCAGATGTGAAAGGATGAATAGTTTATTGATGAAAGGTAATGGCGGTGGTCCTATGTGGGTTGGCAGGCGGCGGTGTGGACAGGTGGCTGGCGTGGCAGCAGGAATTACATAGATCAGGAACACAGGGGGAAAACACACTGGAACAAGGAGACACAGCAAAAAGGGAACGAGGAATAGGGTGACTTACGGGAGGTAAATGGGCCGTAGTACCACTGAAAGTAACTGCAATACTTCAGCGAGGATTTCCTGGAACAGGCAGGTTTAAATACCGGTGGTGATAAGGCTGATTGGAGAGAAGGGAGGGGAGAGAGAGAGAAAGAACGCAAAGCGCCCTCCCTGCTACAATAATGGAACTGCAGGCAGTATATGACAAAAAGTTTGTAAAATTCAGAAAGCGACCCAAATTTTGAGAGGTCCCATCATAGTAACTTAATAACTTAGCACAGGGGCTCAAGCTGTGGTCCAGAGACCCCTAAGAGTCCACGGGCTATAGCTTGGGGGGCTGCAAAATAATTGACAATAAATTATGTTGGATCATTTAAAAACAGTACAGAACCTACATGTGGGGGCTGGCATCCAAAAAAACAAACCTAATAAACCAAGTACTCCTTAACGCAGCTTAGGGTCAATTAAAAGCTTTGGTATAATAATAATAATAATAATAACAATAAAATCTGTAAAGTGCTTTTCTAGACACTCAGACACTTAACAGTACACAGGACAGACTGGTCCAGTCACAGTTGTCCATCAGAGGAGGGGGCAGGAAGGAGAGTGGTGGTGGAGCAAAATCTTTGCGGTAGGACGGTGCCAGCAGGGCTTTATAGGTGAAGAAAGGAATTTTGAATTTGATGCGTTGGGGGACAGGGAGCCAGTGGAGTTTTTGAAGGAACGGAGTAATATGTCATAGGAGCAGGTATGAGGTGTGCGGCAGAATTTTGATTGCCCTGTAGTTTGTTAAGGACTTTGGATGAGGAACCATAAGAGAATGCTATTGTAATCATCGAGCCTGGAGGTGAAAACACGTGGATTAGGGGTTTCACCAGCAGGGAAGGAGAGAAGTAATGTTTTTTATGTGGAAAAAAGGCAGTTCTGGTGATGTGTTTTATGTGTTGGTCCAAAGAGAGGTTGGTGTCCAAAATTATTTCAAGGTTGTGAATGTGCATTGCACGAGACAGGATGGAGTTATCTATGATGGGGTGGAAAATGTGAGTGTTTGGTGAGAGAGTTGGGGCCGATGATGATCATGTCCGATTTATCCCAGTTGAGTTTGAGGAAATTTGTGAGCATCCATAATTTTATTTCAATTCGGTTGGATATAGAGCTGAGCGTCATCGGCATAGCAGTGGAAGCAGAGGCCATGGCACCATATGATGCTACCAAGGGGGAGGAGATATAGGATGACGAGGGGACCAAGCACCGAACTCTGGGGGATGCCCTGAGACAAAGGAGCAGTGGAGAAGGTGCATTTGTTCATGTAGATGAACTGGTGTCGGTTGGTCAAATAGGATTTTAGCCAGGAAAGAGCAGTGCCAGTGATGCTGAGTGAGGATTCCAAACGGAAGATGAGACTGGATAGTGATGTGGTGAATGGTGTCAAAAGCTGCAGTGAGGTTGAGGAGGAAAAGGATGCCCAGTTGGCTGGAGTCAGAGGAGAGGTCACTGGTGATTTACGGGAGGCTGATTCAGTTCTTTGGTGTGAACGGAAAATGGACTGGAATGGTTCAAATAAGTCAGTGAATGTGAGGTAGGGTTTTAAGTTGGGAGGCGACAACTCATTCCAAGATTTTTGACAGAAAGGTGAGGTTGTTGGAGATGAGCGGGTAATTCTTCAGAACGTTCGGGTCAAGTCCAAGATTTTTCATGATGGGAGTGACGGAGGCCATGATTTTATAATGGTGAGATAAAGTATCACATAAAACTGAGATCCCTTTATGCAGTCTTTTTTAACACAAAAGGCATATTATTTTGAGAAAATGTAAAACATGTTTCAAGAAGAAAAAGCCTTTTTTTTCGAGAATATAGACCTATATTTTTCAAGAACAAAAGGCTTATTGTTTGAGACTAGAGTCCCATTTTTTCCACAACTAAAGGCAAGAATGAAGACATCTTTTCCAGAATAAAATGGTGACTGTAATAGCATATTATTGCTTTCTGTCTTGGAAAAATAGAACTTTATTCTCATAAGATTACAATTTTTCATCCTGAAAAAAAAAAAAAACTAAATGCTAATTACCAGTAAATATTTTTGTAAAGACTACCGGTAAATATTTTTGTAAAGACTATGGTTTTTTTTTCTATTTCCTTTAAAATATATATATATGAATTTGGTATTGTAACATTATGACTTTTACATTTTGACTTTTTAATTCTTATGGCATTTAGGAGTACACATGGTATTTGTTTTAATCACCATAAGGATTATAAGCGGGTCCTTGGAAAAATGTCTCCACAGTCAGAGCTCCCTGGAACCAAAACATTTGAGGAGCCCTGACTTAGCATACCTCATTGAGCTCAGTTCAGTCATCAACAAAGCATTACCTCTGATCATGTTTGATTTATTCTTCAGCTTTGGTGGCTGTTTTGTGACACATATTACCAAAGTGGGATCAGCCACAACAAGGTGTGTTAAAAGAACACACGAAAAGCCACGGTGGTGAGTGAGTAGAAGGAGCAGCGAGTGAAGCGGTGGTGACGTCCATGCAGTAGAATTGGCTGCTAAAGTTAGCTATTAGTCCTTGTTTAACACTTCTATGACAGCCCAAAAATGAGACATGAAGTGCCTCAGGACTACACTCATAACATACAGTAAAATGTGGGCTAACTTCTTCACAGTATTCACATTTTTTTAAATTCCTGATTTCGTGGGTTTTATGAGCTGGAAGCCCAAATTATGTAAAAATAAACAAATAAATACTCGAAATTGTTTAAATTGTGGGCCCTGAATCTATAATCTATGAAAGTTTAACTTTTTGAATGGAATTATGGAAATAAATAAACTTTTCCGTGGTATTCAAATTTTTTGGAAAGGGTCTGTACAGTTATAGTATGTTTGGACAGAACTTAGCATTCCTTCAGACCTTGCTTTACCTAAAGGCATGTTTGGGTTGTGTGCAGAGTGCATGCAAGGGAAGCCTCATCAAAATATTACACTGGCTTCCTCTCTGAATTGTTACAAGCGGTGGCGTTCTTCAACACAGGGATCTGGGCAGCACGTCAGGCCCAGGGGCATGACGCATGATGGTGCACTGCTTAGATGAAGAAGAAAGGGAGGGTTGTTTCCTGAGGTAGGTACTGGTATGGCACAAGAGGTCAGTCAGGCCAACGTAAGACGGGGAGGGCTTCCATCATGGAGAAACCCATCTGGTCCATGTACTTGATTACTACACATTGCCTTCGGAGGACAGTGTTCCAATTAAAATAGTGAATAAGCCAACCAGCCTCACAGGAATGTTGATTTTCTATACTGTATGTGAACTTTGTTGGAAATTAATTAGTGGTAAATTAATTGATAAACCAAGGTTTCCATCTAGTTGCCCCTTAACTTCAACATATTTTTAAACTAATTTCTATGACAATATTATCAAAGTGGTCGGGCAGAAACCTTATATGTCCAAATATGGTAAATTTAATATTTTTCACAAATCAATACTAATGATCATTTTTACAAATTATTAATCAATTAAAAGTGTTGAAAATAGCTTGAGAATGTATTCACTCTCTTCAACACTTCAACTGTTTGAGAAATGTCATTACCACCACCTCGTCTTGGCTCCATTGGAGCTCTGCAGCATTGTATGGCCTCAAGATTGAAAGTCTGTTTTTTAGATAATAAGGAGTGAAAATAGCGAACCAATATACTTTGTAGTACGCTTGTTTTGTTAAAAATCTATAGCTGTAATTGCTTTGTTGCAGAGCAAGCCCGTCAGTCTTACCGGGTGTTCTGCGCAAGCGCAGACTTTGATGGGCAAGACTGGCGGCGGTGATGTGTCCATAAGATTCCAATCAATGACAGCGTAATAAATTTGCAACTGAACATGACTATGGAGAGGTGTTGTGTTGATGCTGGTGCACAATAGTATATGATAGCAATGTAAGATATAATCCCAACTTGAACGATGCGATTTTTGCTTAACTCAAGCAAGATAGCGCTTTTGGTTTCCTGAAAAGTAGTGGTTTTGGAGATGCAAAGATTCCGCTCGATAGCGACGATATCCAAAAAATATGATATATAATAGTATTTAAAATTATAGTTTTAAATAATGTCAGTGGTATATTATAATTTAGGTCACGTGAAACTGTAGTTTAAAATAAAATACAATCCCAATTCCAATGAAGTTGGGATGTTGGGTTAAACATAAATAAAAACAGAATACAATGATTTGCGAATCATGTTCGACCTATATTTAATTGAATACACTACAAAGACAAGATATTTAATGTTCAAACTGATAAAACTTTATTTTTTTTCGAAAATAATCATCAACTAAGAATTTTATGGCTGCAACACGTTCCAAGAAAGCTGGGACAGGGTCATGTTTACCACTGTGTTATATCACCTTTTCTTTTAACAATATTCAATAAACGTTTGGGAACTGAGGACACTAATTGTTGAAGCTTTGTAGGTGGAAATCTTTCCCATTCTTGCTTGATGTACAGTTTCAGCTGTTCAACAGTCCGGGGTCTCAGTTGTGCCACACATTTTCAATGGGAGACAGGTCTGGACTGCAGGCAGGCCAGTCTTGAACCCGTACTCGTTTACTACAAAGCCACGCTGTTGTAACACGTGCAGAATATGGTTTGGCATTGTCTTGCTGAAATAAGCAGGGGCGTCCATGAAAAAGACGTTGGTTGGATGGCAGCATATGTTTCTCCAAAACCTGTATATATCTTTCAGCATTAACGGTGCCTTCACAGATGTGTTCACAGTTACACATGCCATTGGCACTAACACAGCCCCATACCATCACAGATGCTAGCTTTTGAACTTTGCGTCCATAATAGTTCAAATGGTTCTTTTCCTCTTTGGCCCGGAGGACATGACATCCGGAGGACACGACGTCCACAAATGTGGACTCGTTTGCATCAGTCCATCTTAGATGAGCTCGGGCCCAGAGAAGCCGGCGGCGTTTCTGGGTGTTGTTGATAAATGGCTTTTGCTTTGCATAGTAGAGTTTCAAGTTGCACTTGCGGATGTAGCACCGAACTGTATTTACTGACATTGGCTTTCTGAAGTGTTCCTGATCCCATGTGGTGATATCCTTTACACATTGATGTCAGTTTTTGATGCAGTGCCGCCTGAGGGATCGAAGGTCACGGGCATTCAATGTAGGTTTTCGGCCTTGCCGCTTACAAGCAGTGATTTCTCCAGATTCTCTGAACCTTTTGGTGACATTATGGACGGTAGATGATGAAATCCCTAAATTCCTTGGAATTGTACGTTGAGGAACATTGTCCTTAAAACAGTTCGACTATTTTCTCACCCACTTGTTGAACAAGTTGTTGTGAATGACTGAGCAATTCAGGGAAGCTCCTTTTGTACCCAATCATGGCACGTCCCTGTTCTCAATTAGCCTGTTCACCTGTGGGATGTTCCAAACAGGTGTTTGATGAGCATTCCTCAACTTTCTCTGTCTTTTTTGCCACCTGTCCCAGCTTTTGGGAATGTGTTTCATCCATACAATTCCAAGTTAATGATTATTTGCTAAAAAACAATTAAGTTTATCAGTTTGAACATTAAATATCTTGTCTTTGTAGTGTATTCAATTAAATATAGGTTGAACATGATTTGCAAATCATTGTATTGTTTTTTTTTTTTTTTTTTTTTTTTTAACTCAACATCCCAACTTCATTGAAATTGGGGTTGTAAAAAGGACAATTATGGAGAAATACAGAGAAATGACCTGAACCAAGGCAGACTGGGGAGAACAAATAAGTCACTTAGCGCCACTGAACAAGAACATGGAGATACACAATGTGGAGCAATCACATAACAGCCATCTCTTCATGATGTAAGATCATCTTTACTACTGCGCAGGGAACTTTACAGCATGTGTTAAGACTCCACACTTTAATTCAGCTAAGAAATTGTTTAAATACTTACTGCTGTTTTGAGTAGCAACAGAGTTAAAATTAGCTCAAATGCTTGTGTGTGAACAATAGCATATATGAATTATTTGTATTTATTCTATTTTTTTTCTGAAGGTAAAAGTGCGGCATTTATTTGTCTGAAGTGGACGTGCGTGACTAATAGGGGCATGGTATTTATTAAAGGGGAGGCCACTGTTGCTGAGCGTTTACCTCAAGTATATCTAAGTAGAAATGTCCCCGGGTGTCAAAACAGCCAAATCTCCTGCGAGTCAGGTCCTCACAGACACAAAAATGTCATGTTTTTACAAGCTCTTTGTTATGTCTGCTCATCTATTTCGGTTTGTTGCAAACATGTTGCCCAACTCGTCCAACATCACGGGAACCGCTTAGAAAGACATCTCTTCTCTGAAAGAATGCTACGTGATCATATGTTCATTGTTGTTTCAAAGCAAGAATTTGACTTGGAAAAACACAAATATAACTTTCTTCTGAAAGATGTGTGAAGCGTAAAAGCCCTTTAAGCACAGGCAAAGTGGGGAAATGAACTGTGTGTGAGGATATTTCTAAGCAGAGAGTTTTAAGTCGCCTTAAAATTTACTCCAGAGAAGCGCTGGGAGATTCACAAAGTGATTGATGGTTCCTAGTGGGCAATCTGTGTGGGATTTTAGTTTTCTTTTTTGGTCAGAAAACACACATGGGTGTATTCAAAGCAATAGCGCCATTAGAAGGGGGGCATGACGGTGGGATATACGTACTTAAATATTAGTCTAAATACAAGTGGCGCCCACCTCCAAAGCCGGTGTTTTAGGAGATTCAACCAAAGACAAGAGTATGTTCTGTGCAGAAGACTTAAAATGTGACCTGTGGCCCCCATGAGTTAACATTAGTGGGCTCCTGGTGTGCAGACACCACTTTGCAAACTGTTTATCATTGTCCAACAAGGTGGACAGTCATGCACACACTGACACTTCACAATAACACAGCAGTACCCAAGACAACACATCTGTCCAATGGGATGTCCTCATTATTACTCATTATTTCGGAGATAGCAGCCCAGTCCACTGGTTAACGTCGACCTTGCCTCGTCTGCTGATTGAGGACTCGGGACCGAAAAGGCTGGGAGGGGGGGCTGATGAGAGGGGCATCTGACCGTGAGACAGGGGTGGGGGACAGATAAGCGCTCGCCTGAGGTCTGATGGTCCATGGATCCTAAATCATCGCCGGTGACTCCCCATAGTTCACAAACATCAACACTCCCATCATTCCGAACCCAAGCTACTTTCTTATCGACTGACTTATCACAAGATCGGTTATCTGGCGCGGCAACAAACATGTCTGCTACCATCAAACACTCACTCCTCCACACACAAACACAGACACGTAACATGAAATATGGGACAGGGTGAAGCAAATGGAGGAATCGTCCAATGCATGTAAAACAATCATCTGGCTACTTATTCTGAACTTACCTGCACAAAAAGGCATCCTTGGGCAGTCATGGGCTATTCAATGCATCCTTGTGTGGTTTTGCATGTGTGATACTCACTTTTGTTTCCTACCAAGCAAACAACAGGCTGGACGTCACACTCCTCATTGGCCTTTTTCACCACGGTGAACCAATCCTCCAGATTCTCAAAGCTTTGGTAGTTAGTGATGTCATACACAAGGAGGACCCCCTACGTTGGTGGGGAACAGAACAGAATACAATCTCACACAAGTTTGTAATTGGTGTGTATTAGTGTGGTCCATGGGCTCTCTCTCTCATGGTACCCGAAGCATTAACTAAATTAAATAAAAATCAAATTTACATAAAAAATGTGAAATACAATCGAACACATAAAATTATGCTTGTAAACTATGCATAAAGTCAATTTTTTACTTTTCAAGTACAGCTCAGTTGTATTTAACTTGTGTACAGCAAAATACATTTAGAACTGTGTGTCTTCAAACATTTAGTTAAGAATTATTTGTATTCAAATATTATGTGCAATACATTTTAATCTACGGTAACCATTAGTTAAGTACCTTTTTTCTTTTTCTATATTTAAGCACAGTGTTAATGTTCAAACTGCATACTCTTACAGTGGCTTACAATAATATATACAAGTATACATTTAGGAATAAAACCTCTGCCTCATTTTTTTATGAAGAGGTGGTACTTGGTAAAAAAAAAATAGTTTGAGAATAATTGAAATAGAGGCTATGTTATCTCTAAATCAGAGGAGTGTCTGGGCGAGCAAGGTGGCTGTTCCACTATTACTGTACTGTGCAGCATGACTGAAGGGGGGGATTGTTCAGCAGACACACACTGTCACAGCCTGCATGGTTCGGTATTGACAGCTCACGATGCTCGCAATTACTACCCGTACTTACAGACACAACACGATTGAATACAGGAAGCACACGGCGGAACAATAGAAGGAAACGTTCCATGCAGCGCTGGCATTAAACCAGTAGCACAACCTGAGGTTGACTATGTGATATACACACCAGTGGGGTAACGTTTTTTTCTTTTACGTGTGGTCTTAAAAGTAGGGCTCTTTAAACATGAGATGTTCTGCAGGTGACAGAAAGCACTTGACTGCTGTCTCCCTGCTGCCCATGGACATCATGGTTACTCATTTGCAGTGCACTGCCACATATAGAGTACGTTTTTAGACTGAGATATGATTATCTAACCGCTTTAATCTGGCTGGAAGAATAGAAACATGGGAACGATAGCAGTGAACAACAGCCTCCTTTCCACCATTTCAGTATCACATGGGGATTTAATTGTTTTGCATTGCCATCATCAAGAATTGTGAAAGTACAAAACAACTGATCGGTACTGTATAGTTAAAACGTACTTCTACACACTCGCATTTAGTTACGCCACACCTTGTATGGTACTAGTCTTTTGCCCTGGCCTCACCCCCTGACATGGATTTTAGCCAGTTTTATTGCTACTGCTTCTCCCTCCTTTCCCTCATCCTCCTCTCCTTACCTACTCGGAGAAGGGGGGGATTATTGAAGTGAGGCTATTGACGTAAGGATTTTGCATCAAACAACCAGGACAAGATCTGATGAGGACCACTTTTTCAAGATCCCTCCATCAGTGGTCCCTTCTCAAGGTTTCTTCCGCTTTCTCCCCTAAATGTGTTTTCTCTGAGTTTTTCTGAGGGAGGCTAGACAAGGAGATTTTGTTGATTTTTGTTAACTGTGGGCCTGTGAAGTCCTTTGAGACTATTTTGTGATTAAGGGCTTGTTAACTTGGCATGACATTTTGGTAACCATCCTTTGGTGTCAATGGATCGTCAAGAATCGTGACTGTTGACTAACTGCACTCATAAGACAAGTGAGGCAAAATGACGAGCTGTTTATTGTGTCTCAACTCGTCTTCTTGTCTAAAGAACAAGAAGACAGCATAAAGTCAGCTACAGGAAGCTAACCAATGTAGATCCAAGCAGATCTCCATTGTGGCAACTCTTCTGGCCAACATTATTCTACTCAATACTACACAGACGAGGATACTGGTGTTCAGAATATTGTCTCATCGCTTTTTCATTTTAAAAATTAGAAACAATGAATTAGTTGTTCATTTTGCCGAGAGTCGAGGAAAAACAGTGGACTAGAGCTACAAGCAAATTAGAGGTGATTCAAATTGACTCGCGAGTCCCCATGAACAAATGAATCCGAGGGCTCTAAAGTGAATCTAATTTGGTCTCACAAAGCAGGCGCAGCCATATGCCCAGCTATTTGAGGAAGAAAAAAAATCTCAGTGACTTCGAAAGACACACTTGAAACCCACCGTGCTCTTTAAACCAATCAGAGATTGTGAATGGCGCAACCGCCACTGATTGGTTGTGGTCGTGTGCATGCCTGTGTGTGTGCCTCTGTGTGTGTGTGCATGCATGCGTGCATGCTTGCGTGTGCATGCGTTTGAAATGTGGGCGCTAGCGTTCTTGAAGCAAAATTTTCTGACGGCTAACGTAGCTGTAAAATTACAGAGTTGAGCGGCATAAAGGAATTAGTTTCAAAGCCTAATGCCACTGCGAAGTTGTTGTGATATTTTGGATTCAAGCCAGATGAACGCGGCCATCCCGCAAACACCAACGTGCTGGTATGGGGAATTTGCATAAAGTTGTATTATAAACTGACAACAGAACATAAACCTCAAAGAGATCATATCCATTTAAAACACAACCATCCCACCCCATTTCTTCAGCTGGGAACAAAAAACACGGTGGGACATTTCCCGTTTATCGTCAGCTTGCAATTAAGTAAAGCTTTGCCGAACAACGCAAATAAACGTGACCATTTATATGGCACACGCTCACATATAAAATTACAGCATAGCGTTACTTGCTATTGTAAGAGGTCCAAATTTGAACATGTTGACAAAGCAGCGTTTAAAGAAATGCTGCAGACTATTGAAAAGCAGTACCAATCTTGATGCCAAACAGGTTGCGTTGATCTACTTGTTTTGCTGTTATTAGTGTTGCTACTTTGTATGTTTTCTTAACCAATTGGAAACTTGATTGGCAGTATATTGCCTGTTAAGGCATTCATGAATCTTTATACCTCTGGGCCAAGTACTTAATATTTGTTTCAGTGAAATTTTTGTGACCAGACACTGAGTCTGTTTTTATAATATAATAATATAAATTACTAAATATATTTTTATCTAAGATATTTTATTTATTGTTCTACATTTTAATGTCAATGTTAAATATTCTTGATTATTAAGTTAATTGGTCTTAAAAGGATATAGTCGAATTATTGTACTAAAATATCATTATAGCCCCGGCATAAAAAAACAATAAAATCAATGATACTATCATTTATTGTGAACATCTCTGGGAAAATATACTGTCCTAAAAAAAATTGTTATAGTGAGAGGCCGAGTTGACTGGCCTAACAGGCCCATCTGATGTAGAGAGGAAAGAGTCAGGATAAGACGGATAAGATGAAAAGAACAATTGACAACTTATTCATGAAGAATGTTAAGTTAATGCCTGATTTGTCTGACAGTCCAACGCCCCGACCTCGGATTAGCGGTAGAAGATGGATGGATGGATAAACTAACATTATTTGATTATTTTCAATGAAAAGAGGGGAAATTTTTAATCAAGTGCAACCAGATATGAAGTACTTTTTTAGTGTAGTTTCCCCACTGCCCCCAAAAAAAAAATTATTATTTTTTTAAACGCGTGAATGCCGAACATTGAACCTGTCCTAATTCACAGTATTTCATAGTTAATCCTACCCAGAAAACGGTTTACTATTCCAAAATATACCAGTGGAACTGTGCCTGACTTCCCAACAAAGCAAACAATAATTGAGGTTGACATAAATCATGAAAACTGTGGGCATATGTGACCTCTTCTTGAATTAAATGTAAATCAAAATCATTGAGTTGTTACCTTTACAATGACAAAAAAGATCAGTTGAAAGGTGTAGGCCCAGCGGATTAACTGACAAGGAGCATGCACCTGGCAACGTCAGCTACAGCCGTCATTTTGGGTAAAGTGTGAAAAATCTATACTATTATTATTCTTGACCAAAACAAAAATCCCTGAAATATTCATTGAGATTTGCAACCAGTAGAAGCCCTTGGGGATGTGGCCAATTTCTCCATGGCCCCATCACTTTGACACAAATTGTGAGCTTCTACCGGCCTGCTGCATTCACCATCAGTTCACATGACAGTCGATCGCTTGAGTTTATTATCATATGGCTCCAGCCAGGAGGTCTGACAAGACTGTAATAATAAGCGTGAGCGGGCTAAACACTAATCCTTCCTGTTCTTCTTATTACTGTCCCATCGCGGTGATGAGTGTTTCCCCAATTCCCGACTATGACTGAGGCCAACACATAGAGGATGAAGCACCATTTAAACCGAAAGAACGATGTGTTGATGATTAGTTAGGTTAGCAGTATAAAAAGTGGCAAAAGCTTGTGTACGCGTGCGGCAAGGTGACTTACGTGAGCTCCGTACACGTATTTATCCAGCATTTTCCCTCCTAACGTTTGGCCTCCAATGTCCCACACCTGCAGGGTCACATTCAGATTGCCTACAAGGGTTAAATGGGAAATGTACCATTACATAGCATACAATACATAGAGGGGTGCATTGCGATACAAGTTTAATTCATTCTGTGAGCACACCTGTAAAACACTCATATCTCAAATCATATTTCCCCATTGTAAAGAATGGAAATGCCATTAATCCATTCAAGCCTCTTAAAAAAAAGATTTGTGGAATGTGTTTTTTAATTTTTCAAAAAACACTCATTATGTCATACTTTATAAAAACATGTAGCAATAACATAATTCAATAGAATCAAAACAGTGCGTGCATATGATTAATTCATTGCAGCTTAAAAAATAATTTTAAGTCGGGTCACTCTTTTCTCAATGCACCACTGTATTTCATTTATTGAAAAGTTGCACTCATTTTAATCGAATTTCCGGGATTCCGAGATGTTTTTATTGTTTATGAGAAAGCTCAAAATAGATTGGGAAAACTTGGGTTTGGATGAGTGTTAAAAGTTCATTTTGTTGACAGAAGTGATGGAAAAAATAAACTAGGGGTTTGTCATTTATGCGAAGGGCTCTCACAGACATCCCAGAATTGTTAACACGAAGGCAGTAAAAAGAGTTGTTTGCATTGTGCCATGTGTGTCATATCCCACTGCTGCCAAGTCAGGAAGGTGAAGAGAATTATGTGCTGTTAAGGAAAATGGCAATAATTAAACAGAAAGTAGGAGGAAAAGAGGACTCTTGTCCTCATGTCAGTAGAAAGGCAAAGACAGGCTGAATGAGAGAGAGAAGGACAGGCACAAAAAACCCAAACCCAAATAAATATTTTCTTCCTCTGGAAAATGAAAGGGGTGGTCAGAAAATGCGGATGAGAGGACCAGACAGCGAAGAGTTTATACTGGTGTGACGCGGCCTCTGTGCTGGGTCCGAGTGGCGCTGTGGACACGGCTGGATGGCTTCCCCCCTTATTTTGAAGGCGAGGAGAGGAAACGTTGAGGTTCACAGTCACTACATGTAGACTATACAGTGTCAATGTAAAGCTACATTGAGGAGAGGGATGAATAACTGCTCTTTGGCGGCGGGGTGCGCCATCCCCGCCCATCCGCCGTGCTCGGACACTCGCTTTATTTGTGTTCCTAAAGGTTCACACTGACTCAACGCCACTGGCATTTTTCTGCTTATGCCTTGGGAAAAAACCTTGCAGGCCGACAGATAAACCTCGAAAAAGCTCATACAAAAACGCACATGGATGAGGAAATCATCATCACTTTGATTACATTTACACACAAACAAATCGAGTAGAAACAGTAATATTTCTTTACAGACATCGTTATTAAACTAATCCCCATTCCTACGGACCTGCATAAATGCTATAACATGCATCCCGCCGATTACTATACATGTGTGCACCAAATGCGGTTGAAAACATCTTTAAATATCATTCTTCCGTTTGTATATGTGGATGAAACACTTTGGGAAGTAATGCTACTCCATTGGACGCATTAAGTGGATTTTCCACCATTAATGTGACCTATAACCTGTACAACTCAATAGTAAAACATATTTACGAGGAGGGAAGTAAAAAACAAAAAAACAAAAAACGTGTTTGCACAAGTGTGCACACCCTCTTATAACTTGGGAATGTGGCAGAGTTCTGAATAAACTGATCATATTCGAACTCATGTTAAATGGGAGTCAGGCCACACCTTCCACCATTTAAAGTGCTACCAATTAACCCAAATGAAGTTCAGATGTTCTAGTAGGCTGTTCCTGGCCCTTTTAAAAATTATTTCTAGCAGAAGCCTGAGGGTTTTGTGCTGAAAGACTGGTATTTGGAACCATGCATAATTCTATCCACCTTCTCTAAGGCTTCAGTACCAGCTGAAGAAAAACAGCCCCGAAGCATGATGTTGCCACCACCACACTTCATTGTAGGTATGGTGTTCTTTTGGTAAAGAGCAGTGTAATGTTTGCGCCAAAAATACCTTTTGGAATTATGGCTGAAAGGTTCAACCTTCAGACCATAAAACCTTTTCCCACATGCATTTAGGAGAGTTCACGTGTGTTTAAGCAAAATTTTGAAACTGTTTCCATAACGTGCACTTTCAGACATGTTCCGAAATTTTTGATGACACGGTTTGAACCAGTTTAGCTTGTGTAAGTGGTCCGTTTCTCTTGACATGAAAAAGTGGAAAAAGGAATTGGGTGGGGGGCAAAGTCGAGCGTGTAATATCCTACTTTCAGAGGTAGTATCAGAGCCGTTACAAGGGCAGCACGCAATTCCAGGACCGGGGTCTACACGCATTTCTCCTGCCATGTTGTGTTGTCGCTGTCCGACGAGTAGTTTGTACGTCACACCAGACACTGGCGCCATCTTATCTGATTGCAGGATACCGTTTCGCTGTGTGAAATTGCAGTATCTCCTTGGTTCGATATAGAATACAGACAGATGAATAATGGCTGTATCAACTGTTATGTCCAGTTTCACGGCATCACCATGTAGACGAGGCTTTTGAAATTACAGCTTACTTCCCCCACCCTTCACATCTGGTATTGAAGGTATTGTTCTAAAATTCCCTCACAGGGGAGGTTGTGTGCCAGTCGGCCTCGACTCAACTCTCCTTGCCTTGGAAAATGTACATTAAATTTGACAAGCTGGGCCTTCATGGTGAGAGGGCTTAAAGGCTCACCCCCTGACCCTCCCACACACACACACGCATGCACACAAACACTGCGGCAAAAGATGGTTACGGCTCCGTGGAGACCCAGACAACCGCTCTAACGAAAGGCTGGGTGATGGTCCTAACGAAGTTCGGGACCACCCAACTCGCCGAGCCACCCTTACTCTTCCTCAGCTCATCAACACCCAATTCCCCAGAAAATGGGCCCTTTAACAACTCAAGTGTTGAGCCAGTGTTTTTGCTGCTCCATTGATACAGAAAAATGTGCACAGCATGAAGGTGCACAGTTTAGCCCTCAAAGGTACAATAAGACGTGTACAACAAGGGTAGCCATGGGTTTAAATCGGAGTTCATATTAAGTCCAGCTGAGCCAGGATGGTGCTTACGGTCGGCTCTTTTCGTTCGGGCTCTACCGCAACATTTTTGGGGGTTTAGTTCTCCCAAGTCTCATAAGCCGAAACTGACACACAATCAAAACACAATCCTTGGGCCAACTCACAAATCAGCATAACCTCTACTTTGTGTGCACAACTTTACTTAATATTGTTTTATTAGTAATGAAAGGATAGAGAGACTTTGCAGACTAGCATTGTTCGGGCCTTGGCAGAGGGTAAGAAGTGACATTTTAGATGCTAAAAAAAAGTCTCCATTTCACATGGTGGCAAGTCATGTCAAAATGTCTAAATATAGCACGAGTCGATCAAAATTCTGGTTGAAAGATCTAATGAGCCTACAGAGCACAGTTGTATTCTGCAGGCTGGGCATAAACAAATAGGAACACCAATGTTTTATGTGGCAAGGGACAAAGATCGGTTGAACTTGGGGATCCACGACAACAACATAAAACTATTCATGTATTTACTCTGCGCTGTGCCCACAGGATTGGGAGCGAGGCTGGCCCAGCCGGGATGTGAGCTGTCCACCGGCCTTGCGGACTGTTTGCTCTGGAGAGAAGAACTTTCACAGCAAATAAGTCTGAGAAGTGGCAGACGCGCTACAATGAGGCGCCACCAGAAAAGACACATTCAGCTCGGATCGGTTGATGGGAAAAATTCACCCGAACCTCTGGCGAGAAACGCTGGGACATAAAAATATAGACCAGTTCAAAAAAATGATGGGAACTATAAATATGAAGTACAGTAGAACCTCTAAGGTAAAAAAACAATCTGTTCCGGGACGCTGGTCTTCCTTTTGATTTGTTAAGATTTTTTTATTGCCGACATTGTGCAGTGTATCCACAAATGAAAACAGTTTCCAGGTGTTTTAAATAACATCTTTGGTGAAAATACCCTACTTACCCTACTTTTTGTCCTATTGAAATCAAACGGTTCTGCCTTACAGTTTGGACAGATACAGTTTGATGACCAGGGGCAGAGCTATGCAACTGATTTCATTTTAAATAAAAGTAATTTGACAGCAAAAGCATCAATTTTATTTTTGCTCATGGAGGTGGCACTTTCATATCATCAATCCGACAAATTACAAAATTACTCTTGCCATTATGCTGACCCTTGCAGGCGGCGCATGCAGCGGACACACCGCCAAAGACAAAAGAAGTGATATGTGTCAAACCACAGCCGTAAAAGGAAGATGAACAAAGTTAAAAAATATATATTATAAAACACCAACTTGGATGACATAAAAAACTTTACTTAACCTATAGTTCCCACTCATTTTTCATGTTCTTCTTCTGCTAACACCCCAAGTTGAGGCTTTTCCGTCTTTTGGAGTAAGCCTTTAAAAAAAAAAAAAAGCCAACTAAAAACAAAAAATGAATTCATATTTCATTGTTGGTGACTCACGAGGTACTCCAAGATCTCACCTGATGCCACGCTAACGACAGTTCAATCTCAAGGTTTTGTCAAGACATATTTTTCATGAAAATGTTGGTTGAATTCGGAATGTTTTGACCTTTGGAGCCTCTACTATAAATGCTGGGCATCATTGTTGAACTTTTAACAAATGCACGTACTGTTGTTTTTTGTTCTTGTACAGTGTTTGTTTTTTTTAGTATTAGAATGACATCAAACGACCGGCCAACAATTAATTCCTGGTTGGGCAACAAAGATGATTCAACATCAAATGCTGCAATTCGGGAGTTTTCTAAAGCTGACAATAACTTAAAAAATATCACCGTGGTAAGTGTGCGGCCTGTACAGATCATCTTGTGTGCAACACGTGTGCCTGCTCGGTCCCAGCACAAGGGAGCGAGCACTCCCAGATGACTGTTGTTAGATGTCTCACCTGGAAGGCTTATTCTCTTCAGAAAGAAATCTAGGCCAATGGTTTGTTTGTACTGCTTCCCAAAGGCCTCCTGAGCAAACCTGGTGGCGAGTGAAGTCTGGAACACAGTGGCAAAAAGGAGAGACATCGCAGTCAGCAGAGAGCAACAACATGTCACTAGAAGATGTTAATTTTTTTTTTTTTTTTTTTTTTTTACGTTCTGAGAAAGAACCATTGCTCATTTATGCTATTAGTATGTATAAAAACTCATCTTTTAAGTTTTAAACGGTGTAAACGCCTCTGCCCTCATATTTCCATGTGTCAACTGCGTTTGAATGAACATTTTGCAATGAATCCCCCAAAGAAAGTGAACGTTCTCATTAGAAAGAAGGCAGTGGTCTATGACGCCATGAAACAACTCAAGGCATATTTGTTTTTTCCATTTGGTCTTTCCCATTTCTGTCTTCTATCCCAGTGGTTCTCAAACTTTGTACACCAAGTACCACCTCAAAAAATACTTGGCTCTCCATGTACCATCACAATAACCAAAATTATTACACAGTAGCGTAATAGGCCTGTAGTAAGTAGTCTTAATCAAAAACGAGCCAAAGGTTTTACTCCTCAAAAGTATATTTAATAGTATTGTAAGCCACTGTAAAATTATCCAGTTTGAACATTTAATTTAGGGATTCTTTCATGAACTATTAGGGCATATATGTCAAACTTGGGGCCAAATATAATTGCATCATAATTACATGTAATTACACAATACATAATTACATGAGACCATATTAAATTTGAATAAGAGCTGGGCCACCAGTATACAGCGCATGCACCATCAATACTACAAATCCCAGAATGCTTTGCTAGTGTGTTGGCTTTTCTGTTGCAGTCATTAGCTCGCAACTTTTTGCCACCAGTCAAATTTACACGAACAAATGATGGAAAACAGGAGCTTTCAAGACAGGTGGGAGGCAGATTATCTGTTCACGACATATTTCAGATTTCAGAGCTACAGATTTGATCTCTTTAAATAAGAAATACTACTGATTTTTTAATCTTTAGTTGCACATTTGATTTCTCATGTGTTTATAATATTAAAGTTTGCTTATTCCGTATTCAGTTAAGTTTGTTTTCATTTCCGTTTTAACATTACATATCTGGAGAGAAGGGAAAATACAAATAAAAAAATTAAAAATAAAAATAAAAATAAAGAAAAAAAAAATAAAGAAAAAAAATAAGAAAAATAAATATCGAGATTGGCCCGCAACTTTGTCCCAGTTTTTAATTTTGGCCCACTGTGAATTTGAGTTTGACACCCCTGCATTAGGGGGAGCCATTAGTGGTACTAGTACCACACTTAAGAGAATCACCGTTCCATCACTGAATCCCAACATTGCCCCCAGTGTTTAATGGTGGTATTGCAACATTTGGTGCCTCACCATAAACCTCCAGGAGGACAGAAATACAGATGAAAGAACTCCAAGCATGGAAAAAAGTAAGTATACATATGTGTCGTGTATCTAACGTAGAGCATAAATAGGATTTCTATCTCTATATCTGCGTAGAAATCCTTGCATATCCGCAACAACAAGCTATAACAGTAATAGTGCAGACCTCCACACATTTTAGATCAGAAGAGAAATATACTCTTAGCATACCTCTGAGGTTTTCCATTAAAATTTCTGGATTATTCACTGAAATTGGGAAAAGTGAACAAAATGCTGGTGGTGGTGGGTGTGTGTGTGTGTGTGTGTGTGTGTGTGTGTGTGTGTGTTGATCCACCTCAACATCAGAATTTAATGGGTTCTTCCTTGATTAATGTCCAACAATCCCAAAGGTTTGTTAAAAACTGTAGATTTTGTATAATCCTGCTCACGACCAATTTTGGGTCCTGACCCTGAAATTGGGAAACCATGTTTACATTCTCCTACGATTATCTCTTACAAACCACTAGTCTAATGTAATTCATCATATCAAGTCATTTTCCTCAGTGTATCTGCCATCCACACACAAGCCTCAAAACAGTGCAACAAAGTGTGACGTTCACTTTATTTTTAAATCCATTTCACAGACTTGTTAAAAAGCCAACAACCAAGGGGACGTTATGCGGATGGGACTGTCAAGTGAGAATGACAAAAACAGGTGTGGGTACGCATATACAGTACATGCGTGTGCGCGCGTGTGTGTGTCATGTCTCCGGACTGCAGACCAAATAATTGCCACAAATTACGAAACCTCCATCACTGTCACCATTGAGGGAGGAAGAAAATAGCATGTCTGCAGGGAGACGGCTCGGCATTGACGCGGCCAACTTTAACTCATTTTGATGGATGTGCGGCAAGGGGAAAACAGGAAGCATCGAATGTCTATTAGCTTGCCTCAATGTCAACGCAACACCTGAGCACTCGTGGCAGCAAATACATTTTCAAGGAACTGTATTGCATCATGGCAGTCTTTCTAATATTCTGGTGACCTATTTTGCTACATAACACAGTCAAAATATTAGAAGCAGCGCTCAGTATGACAGTGCAGTTTTACAACCACAATAACACAGTTAAAGCAATACCTTTCTGACAGTGTAAATCAAAAATGTATTATTTTTGAATTATTAACACAAGATATAACAATAATTAATAACATTGTTATTTATATAAGCTTCTAAATGTGATGATGTGTAAGTTTCATTAACCTCGCAATAAATTACAATACTGTCGGAGAGTTCATTGTATTTCAGCATCGCAATTCCAAAAGTGAAACTGAAATTATATGGGCGATTCATTCAACACAAGAAAATACTTATCACAAGAGCAATTCCGACTGTTCGATAACATTGTAATTTCTTGGCGATTGTTAAATGTGGGTTTTCGTTAGCTGTAAGCTAAAATCATCAAAATAACAAATAAAATCATAGTTTATTCTTTGCAGTGAATCTATGTACGGTTAATGGGGACCAGAACCCGCCGCGAAAGGTGAAAAACCGCGAAGTACGATTTGCCCCCCACCCACACGAGGAATTTTCGTGTATGTGGGCACCAGAATGTTTAAAATATGTAAACAGTATTTATACTTTACATATTTGAGAGAGATTACAACAGTACACGTATTTACTTAAATCTTTAATTCTAATACCTTATACAGTAATTAACATTTATTATACAGTAATTAAAATTCATCAACATTGCCTTCTGAGAGAGGCGAAGAGGCTTGTGTTGGTGGCGGACGTTTAGCCTTTGTCCTGATCATATTAGTGTCCAAACTCACTGCCTTTTCCCTGCAGTCAGCAATCCACAATGCCAATGCCGCTTCCATTTTCACAATTCTCTTATTACGCAGAGTTACCACACGTTTCGCAGTTTTGCTGATTTTTTTCTTCCTCCTTCTTGATGTACCGCATTGTAGATTCACGGCATAATGGCGTGTCACAGATGCATAACTTATGCCCTCTTTGATCATATCTAAAAGTTTCACTTTTTCGCTGATGGTCATTATCTTCTTCTTGGGCGCCCCGGAGGAAGCTTTCGCAGGGGCACAGCGCTTAGTAAGGGCTTAACTAATCCAAAAAAGTTATCGCTTATCACGAACACAACACTAAGATACAGTATGCGAGATAGTCAACAGCGTGGACGAGACTGGCGAGACACAACAAGGGAAGATGCTGGGTGAGGCTTCGATGATGCACAGCCAATCAGCTCACAGGATAAATCCACTTGTGCTCTCATTGGTCGATGTCGCGCCGGGAACCATTCACACGCCTTGTTTGAGTGCCCGAGGCATGTACAGTACAGTACAAGCATGTACAAAGCCTCTGAGTCAGTTCATCTCTTTGTTTGGCATGCAAGGAAACCTTCTCTCGCGCCCATCAACATGAAACAACGCATCTTTCCGCAATATGGCTGCCGATACGGCTGGTTTTTTTTCTTTTTTATGAATATTTTGGAAAAAAAACCCGTGAAGTACTGAACTGTAATCAGTTTTTGAACTGAACTACAGAAATACAAGTACATGAAGTTTTCCGATTCTAATTTATTGAGATGCACCTGTACTTCTACCATAAATCCTTTTTCTATACTGCTTATCCTCACTAGGGTCACAGGTGACCTGGCGCCTATCACAGCTGACTTTGGTGAGAGTCGGGGTGCACCGTGGACTGGTTGCCAGCCAATCGCAGGAAAGACGTAGACAAACAATCGTTCAGAGCACCCGGAGAAAAACTCACGCAAGCACGTGGAAAACATGCAAATTCTACACAGGAAGGCCAGAGCCGGGATTCCAACTCCCACCCTCAGGACTGTTAGGCGGCTGTACTAACCACTTGTACACTGTGCTGCCAACTTAATTCTTTTGAACGTTTATTGCAATCGGATTGTTTCATTCTCAGTTTGTCGTGTCCTCAAGAATGACTGAAAAATGACAGCAACAAGGAGAATACGGCTCATTTAGGTAGCCCAAACAATCAGCGGAAACACAAGAATAACTAGCTCGGACAGCAAAAATGAATCCCTCATGCTCGTGCTGGCCTGCTCGGACATTTGTCTTGGCGTCCCAGTAGCTTGGCTTTCCTCCTTTAAACGTAGTCCCTTTGTAGTTTTTTTTCCTAGTGTACAGTTGGAACAACAAATGTGAACGCTGGCGTAATCCTCACACTCCAGCACAGGGTCACCGGTGATCCCAATGCCGGGAAATGGGGGGGGAGGTTCCACTGAAACAAGAAACTTGGCGAGCGGAGAGAAAAAAAACACAGTGAAGACAATCATGCAATGAAACTCTTTGTGCTCTCTCAACTATAAAGACACATAAGTGCGACTATTTTGTTTAAACCGCAGTACCTTGAAGGTCGAAAATATACAAACCAGCAGTTGACATGCATTGAACGCCCCATTTTGTCAAACAGCAAAAAAAAAAAAAAAAAAGAAACTGGTCTCAAATGCACCACACCAGTCAATAAATATCCAAGTCCTTTGTTCCGAAAAGTCAATACTGCCTCCAGCTGACAGTCCTATAGGGCCAATAGAAATGGGAACAAGGGCTGCAGCTATCAAATATTTTTTATTTGATTATTTTTCTGATTGATTAACCAAATAATCAGATAATAATTGATTTTGCATTATTAAACAACAAAACGTGCGTGTGAGGTACAGGAAGAGCTATGCAATATGGAATTGTTTTTATTTGCCAATGTAGCGTATATTGGTCGAAATGAAAATCTAATTAATTTGGGAAAAGATTAAGCCGGAAGCGACGCCAGCGTTACGTCCGCTTTAGCGTAATTTTAAGTTTCTGCATTATAAATCAAGCTGTGTTGTCTCATAAACGGGCACCATGTCACTTTTTATATGTATAAAATATAGGGAGAGTGACGAGAAACCTTTTTAATCAGTCTCGTAATCTGAAGGTTGCTATATTTTATGAAATTTTTAGTCCTAGACAACAGAGGTTCATTGTTAAGCTCAACCCACACAAAACACAACCAAGAGTGGAATTTTTTAGAATATTTAATGACTTCTACAAGGGATCTATAGGGAAACACAGAAAGGGTCTAACTAAAAGAAAATAACACCAATAATGGTGAAAGAAAGAAAATAGGTGTGCGAAAAGGGAAATCGAACATCGTGTGTTGGACTAAAGTGGAAAACGCGAGCTTTTAACGTGTCCGTTCAGGACGAGAGAGAGGACAAAGTTGAGATTTTGTCTAAAGCTAGTAATTTCCCCAAAATTATTGGGCACTAATATTGTACAGTCTGGCAAACACTTGCAGTGTCTACTCACGAACGCACAAAAAAACGTGGCGTATGTTCTTTTTCACGGCAAATTTCAAATGTATCAAAAGTGAAATGACCGTGGAAATGTGCGGTGCCTCACGCCAACCACGTTTCTACAGCTTTTGGTGCTTTGGCGACACTTGGAGGTGATGCTGGGAAACTGTTATAAAAAAGCTACACATCAGAAACACATGAACAATTAGCACTGAACAACAATTAATGCCAGATAACATTTGAGTTCAACAATGTAAAAGATGCAAGGACACTGAATTCACTTGTTAACCAGTGTATTTAATGAATCACTGGTATTTGTGAGGACACCTATTAATTGATCAAAGTGATCATTTATGCCGCCTATTGCCCTCACAATCGCTTCCTGTGACTCCCGCACATGCACTGAAAAAAAAGTCCTTTGAATTGACTTAATTTGAACATGTACATTGGTTGCACGTGATTCAAATGTGTTAAAATTATGTTGTTGTTTTTTTTAGAAGAAGATCAATTATGTCATTTGAACACATTTTAATCATGTGCAACCGATGTACATGTTCAAATTAAGTCAATTCAAATGGGTGCAGCAGCAGCCGGTTGGAGCGTAATTGCGTCGGAGACTCTGGGGATGTCGGAGGAGACGCCAGGGACGGGTGGACGAATCCCCCGAACATGTAGCGGGTGGCTGTGACGATAATAATTTTGAATTCCATTCAAAAAATTAAGCTTTAATAGATTATAGATTCAGGTCCCACAATTTAAACAATTTCAAGTATTTATTTGTTTATTTTTACATAATTTGGATTTCCAGCTCCTAAAACCCATGAAATCGGGAATTCAAAAAATTAGAATACTGTGAAGAAATCCCCATTTACTTTGCAGTCTTTCTAGAAAAAAAGAAAAAAAAATTAGGGTGACATTAAATCAATCAAAATATGGTCCTTTCAAAAATCTTCAATACTTGGTTGGCAATCCCTTTGCTTGAATCATTGCCTCGATGCGCCGCGGCATTGAGGCAATCAGCCTGTGGCATCGCCTGGGAGTTATGGAAGCCCAGACTTCCTTGATGCTTGCTGTCAGTTCTTCTTTGTTTTTGGGTCTGATGCCCCTCATTTTCCTCTTGATAGATTGTCAATGGGGTTTAGATCTGCAGAGTTGGCTGGCCAGTCAAGCGCTGTGATAGCATGGGCATCAAACCAGGTTTAGGTGCGTCTGGCAGTATGGGCAGGGGCCAGGTCCTGCTGGAAGATGAAATCCGCATCTCCAAACAGACACATCAGCATCTCCAAACAGACACATTAAGACCTCTAAAACATTCTGGTAGACTTTTGCGGTGACCTTGGATTTAAGAAAGCAGAGCTTACCAACACCTGCACTGGACATTGCACCCCAAATCATGACTGACTGTGGATATTTCCCAATGGACCTCAAGCAGCTTGGCTTCTGTTCTTCACCAGTCTTCCTCCAAACCATTGGACCTTGATTCCCAAACGAAAGGCACACTTTTTCCTTGGCCGAGTTGAGACGTTTCCTACGTCGGCTCAGACTCAGAAGTGGCTTGACCCGAGGATACCAACAGTTGTAGCCCCTCTCCAAATGTGGTTTAAGCTGTGACTCCCGCCTCATTCCACTCTTTCTGGATCTTTGCTAGATTATTGAATCTTCTCTGATTGATATTCTGCTGAAGCCCATGGTCTTTTTTGCTGGTGCATCTTCTTCTGCTACATTTTGTCCTTCCACTAGACTTTCCATTGATATGCTTGGACACAGCACTCGAGGAACTTTTGTGGCTTACCCATCCTATGGAGGGTATGAATAATGATTTTCTGGCCAGTCTGCAGTCTTCCCCATATTAAACCCAACTGAGATAATTGAACCAAACTGAAGCGATTTAATGACACCTGGGGAAACCTCTGCAGGTGCTTTGAGTTTAGGAGATGATTAGTGTGTGACACTCAGTTTAAAACATTTATGGCCTGCAAAATGTGGGTTGATTTATTCCCAGTATTCAAATTTTTTGAATTCCTGATTTTGTGGGTTTTATGAGCTGGAAGCCCAAATTATGTAAAAATAAACAAATAAATACTTGAAATGGTTTAACTTGTGGGCCCTGAAACTATAATCTATGAAAGTTTAACTTTTTGGATGGAATTATGGAAATAAATAAACTTTTCCATGATATTGTAATTTTTTGGAAGGGTCTCTCTCTATATATTTATTTTATTTTATTTTTTTATTTTTATTTTTACCTGTGAAAGGTTATTCCCAGGTCCCTTGTCGTTATTATACAGCTGTGTGCGCAACCGTATGTAGCACACTGTGCCAGCATCCTTGTTCTTTTGTTTTTCCACACACATGGAATGTGCCGACGACTAGCGTAGCATCGCCGTAGACATGCAGCTCAAAAGAGGTGGGTAGTACCTACCAGTAAAGTATTGGCCCTGGCCTTCTCAAAATCTTATATTTTTGCATAGTTTGCCTACTTTAATGTCTAAGATCATCAAAGAAATGTAAATATCAGACAAAGATAACCCAAGTAAACATAAAATGCAGTTTTTATATCGTGATTTTATCTATTAATGAAAATGTAAAAAATATATCAATATATAAATATATATCAATATATATATACCTCAATAAAACGGACCCCACTATAATGGATATCGGGCAAAATGGACTGTCGGGACTGAACAATGTGTCCAAAAATTGCTTATATCGGACAACCCTTGCCCCTTATTAGTCCGTTCTATCGCGGTTCCGCTGTACTTGCTTTCTGCTTTAAATGAGTCAGCTTTTTCTCTGGTTAACTTCTCACATTCTTCTGTGAGCATTGCAAAAAGGCAAACGAAAATCCAAAACACACATACTGAGCTATAATCATTTGGTGCTGGCTGCAATTGGGTCTCGTAAAGTCACATATTATGACAGTTCATGTCATATTTTAGGCATTTCTTTCCCCAAAATGTTGGTCCAATTTCACATTTGATTAACTTGAAGACATTTGACTTTGGAGGTTCCACTATAAATGTTTGAACTTCTCATGTTTAACCCAGCAACCAAAGCTGGCTTCTTTCTAAAGGGAACACCAAATACTGAAGAAAAACCTGAGCACTCAGGTGGAAAAATAGACTTAAGTTAAACCAGGCATAATAAGGCCCTGGCTCCACATGGGAGTCCAGATATTTTAAAAAACATCTCGCTCAGGTGGACAAACCTTCCCACATTTTGCTATTTTTCCTGAATGGACTATCCGGCTGCGAGCCAAAATACCACCAGAGAATGGTGTCCAAAATAAACTGATCCGATTGCAATTTGCAGAGCAAATTGACATTAATAAGAGGAAGACGGGGTGTAGCGTGGCATTCAAGATGTCAGTCAGCAGTGCTGCATATAAATGGGGGTGGGGTGAGGGGGCGTGCAGGGTATGGTGTTTTCTGAGCCCAAAACACAAGTCGGTACAGTAAGTCTGTGATGAGCTGACACCTGGCAGTCCTGGGGGGGTAGGGTGGGGTGGGGTATTAATGTAGCGTATCTGCTGGGAACTGACTCCTGTCTGTTCTCAACACCACACCTATGTGCCCCCTCCCGAAAAGAAAAACAAGAAAAATGTAGGCTTTTTAGAATGAGAACATTCATTTTATTCCAAAATTGTGTGCATTCGGGTCGAACGTTAACATTCTTTTGCTTACGGTGAAACCTCAAAATTCAAACACCACAGTGGTTAAACATTTTAGAAACAGAGAACATTTTTCAGGAGAATAAACCTGTAAAGAAAAAAAAATGGAAGTCAAACTGACTGTGTGATGTCATGCAAGGGCAAGCTCTTGAGGCTTCAGCTCAGTTAGAATCTAAAGCAGTCATTCTCAAAAGTGTGGTACGAGTATCACTAGTGCTACACAGGGTAGTGATATGCGAAAAAAATCATTGCCTCATTCCAGTTCAGTTGTATTTAAACCTACAATACCTACGTTCTGTCGTCCCCTACACTGGAATTCAGTATTACAACAAAAGAAACGTTGCTTCAATATGACGTAGGCGCCCCTTGTATGTGTTGATTCTACAACATTCTACATTTTTATTCTGTTTTGATGGACAGCCAGTGGTGGGAAAAAGACACATTTTTCAGACGAGGCAATTGTGGCAAATTCCCTACTATTGCTGCATTTTGTGCATGCATTGTTCAGTGCGAGTTACATACTCTAGCTTTAACTTTTTAGTAAAATACATTTGTATTGCATCTTTAAGAACTGGTTATTTTTTCATTTTTATTAACTTTTATATGGATTACATTTTGATCGAATCATTATTGAAGTACAGTTTGTTTATTGTCCAAAATTTAAGGGTCGTGCTCACGTTCAAACTGAGCATGTTATGGTGGCTTACAATAATAATTAATATACTTTTAAAAAATAATAAAACCCGGCGACACGGTGGACGACTGGTTAGAGCGTCAGCCTCACAGTTCTGAGGACCCGGGTTCAATCCCCGGCCCCGCCTGTGTGGAGTTTGCATGTTCTGCCCGTGCCTGCGTGGGTTTTCTCCGGGCACTCCGGTTTCCTCCCACATCCCAAAAACATGCATTAATTGGAGATTCTACATTGCCCGTAGGTGTGAATGTGAGTGCGAATGGTTGTTTGTTTGTATGTGCCCTGCGATTGGCTAGCAACCAGTTCAGGGTGTACCCCGCCTCCAGCCCGATGACAGCTGGGATAGGCTCCAGCACAGGAAATGGATGGATAGAATAAAACCTGTCTCATTTTTGATAAGAAACAGGTCTACTAAGCTACTTTATTTTAATGTTGGTCATAACGGTGCTGCTTTGAGAGTTATGAGTATATTTTGAGGCGGTACTTTGTCTAAAAAGTTTGTGAAGCACTGATCTAAAGGATTAAAGGATCAACTCAACGTATGTTTTGATTTTTTTCTTTTTGTGATGCCACCACAGATGGTTATGATGGTAAAGAGGAAATGTAAGAGCCATAGAATAGTCATAGAACCACAAACTGAACTTATTGCGAAGTACCGCCCACGTTAGTGATGGATGCTGTCCTGGCTGCTCAGTACAACATGGCTAAGTTGGCAACAACACTGGCATGTACATCATTACATATCTTAACAAAGACAATCTAATGCAGTAATCAAGTGATGGTAACAGTTTGAAGCCTAAATTTCCCATGAGTTGCAATGAAAAACTGTATTACTTCCATTGGATGATACATTATGTTACATGAATTAAAGGCCTCACATATCGAGTACGTTTAGAACAACAGTGATTTACATATTTTATGTTGCTTGCCATGGAGAACATGTCAAAACTTTAGCTTCAGTTCAATGAACTCACTAATTCATTTTTTAGTCTTCAAATGAGAAAGCAATATGTTGAAGTCGCTCACTTACATATGCTACAATTGAAAACATTTATTTGCAAAATTGGTGATCTTAACCTTTCTTAACCAAGACAGCACAAGGTCAAACTGTTGGGGAAACCCATATTAGATAATAAATTATATAATTATATAACAGGGAAGAGTTACGGGCAGCTCGTGCTTGCGGTCCTCCATAATGGCAGACTTCTGCATGTAGTTGCTAATAGTGATGTTAGCTTCCCAATATGTGGTGAGCTTAAACTCTGCAATAACCAGTAATTTATCGTCAAGGAAAAAAAGCTTATGTAGTGTAACTTAAGAGTCGGTGACATGCTAAAGCAATGAAATGCGACTTTGCTGTGCCAACCTGAATTTGCTATTTTACTGTAGCTCAGTGAAAACGATGTTGATGTAACACATTAACTACGTACCTGGACACAGCAGGTTTACACAAATGAATACAAAACTTGAGAGAAATGGTGCACGAAGAAACAACTAATTATGTTTCAACAACCAATTATACAGTATAGACGATACTTTCAATCAAGTGATGATCTCGATAAGGAATGCATTTTATTTTATTTTTAGCATGTGACTCAATATGGTACCATTGGAACCGTCCAAGACCCAGAATCATAGTGGCACCCCTGTCTGTTCTTCATTCTCAACTAACCAGGAAGTAACCGGCTAACTAAGAAACACATGGACAAATAAACCTACATCCATCCATTTTCTCTTAAACTTATCCTCACGAGGGTTGCGGGCGTGCTGGAGCCTATCCCAGCTATATTCGGGCGAGAGGCGGGGTACACCCTGAACTGGTTGCCAGCCAATCACAGGACACATATAAACATACAACCATTCGCACTCACATTCACACCTATGGGCAATTTAGAGTCTTCAATCAACCTACCACCCATGTGGTTTGGGATGTGGGAAGAAACCAGAGTACCTGGAGAAAACCCACGCAGGCATGGGGGAGAGGCGGGGCTGGCATTTGAACCCCGGTCCTCAGAACTGTGAGGCAGATGTGCTAACCAGTCGTCCACTGTGCCACCAACAAAACTACACTGCAATCCAAATTATTGTGCAAATTATATTCTTCACTGATTTTCCTCAACAAAAATAACAGTCAGCATAATTTTCAAGTTACTAACTGTTACAGCATGTAGAATGTTTCTGAACAAACCTCCCAATGACAACAGTATTTTGGGGGGGGAAATAAAAACTTAAAATGCACTGCTCCAAATTATTACGCACAACAGAGTTTCAAGATATTTTATAGGCTTTAAAGAACTAAAAAATAGTCTTGTTAATTTTGCAGCATTAGGAGGTCATTTTCCGAAATCAAAAGCTATTTCAATCAAAAACATCGTAACGGGTCAAGTTACATTTTAACATAGGACCGCTTATTTGATAGCAGCTTCATAATTCACACATCCATTGAACGTTTTCTCTGCTTGAATTTCTTCATGGGAAGTCAGAATAGCCTCCTGAAGCTGCTGTTTGGGTGTGAACTGCCTCCCAGCCTCATAAATCCTGTGCTTGAGGATGCTTCAAAGGGGCATACACCTAGACTTTCTCTCCTTTTCTGCAAATTGCAACCAATGACGCAGAGGTATTCCGTGCAGCATGTCATGCATGAAGATGATTTTCTTAAAGACAGTACAGTTCTTCTTTTTTTACAATGGAGGGAAGTGGTGAGTCAGAAACTCTGCACACTTCTCAGGTCATTTTCACACCTTCGGGGACTCTAAAGGGTACGCCAAATCTCTCTTCGTGACTCTGGCCCAAAACTTGAATCCACCACCTCATTACTGATGTCGCAGCCTTGCCGGGACATCATGGTGGCCTTCCGCCGACTATCCACTACTCCATCCGTCTGGACCATCCAGGGTTACACGGCACCGATCAGCGAGCACTCTCATGCTGCAAAGTATACTTCTGCATCAATGACAGCTATGGGCATAAAGGGAGAGAAACTCATGGCGTGGCCCCAGTTCTGGCCAGACGTCAACCTTCTGAGAACCTTTGAAGCATCCTCAAGCAAAAGCTCTATGAGGGTAGGAGGCAGTTCACATCACATTCAAGCAGAAACTCTTGAAAAAAAAAGCTCAATGCATGTAGGAATTGTGAAGCTGCTCTTAATGAAGGGGTTCTAAGTTAAAACGCAACTTCACCTGTTAAGGTGTTTTTGATTTAAATAGCTTTTGATTTCAGTAAATAATTTCCTAATGCTCCTAATTTAACCTGTGACTATTTTCAGTTCTTTAAAACCTTTAACATGTCCTGAAACTCTGTTGTGCCTAATAAATTGGAACAGTACATTCTGTTTTATTTTTTTATTTTTCAAAAGAATACTGTTGTCATTGGGAGGTTTGCTCAAAATCATTCCAATTATGCTCTATCGGTTGATAACTTGAAAATGATGTTGTCATTAGCGTTGACTAGGAAAATCTGAAAAAGATATCGCTTGCATAATAATTTGGAACTAAGTGTAAATACAAAGCTCTAGGAATTTTTTTCCCAGTTTTATCATATCATTTTATCAATACTTTACTTTGAGTCTTTGCGGAGCCATGCGCTCTACTTAGTGGCCTTCTACAATCATTATTTATGGCAGTGCTAACACACACAAAGAAATCTAATGGTGGCCTAAGACTTTTACACAGTACTATTATTATTGTGCTGCAATGGATTAATGGCATTTCCATTAACTACAACGGGTAAAGATATTTGAGATACAAAGTGTTTTGGTTTATGAGCATGGTCATGGAACGAATTATACTCCTAAATCAAGGCACCGGTGGTTTCGTGCATGGACCTCAAGATGGATATCTCAGATGACTAATAGATGCTCAGACAGCTTGCCATAACACCGTTTGAGCATTTTATTTGCTATCCTACTAATAGGCTCAATTGCCTTTGCAGTGATCTTTTTTTTGTTGTTGTACCCGGAAATAGGGTACGTAAATTCATCTGAGGTCCATCAAAATCGTGTGTTCGCAATGTTTCACGCAGGAAATACTTGTTCTTTTCAAATTACGTTGCTGGGAAATCCCTTTACCACCTCGTTTTTTTAATTTTTCAATTCGGTTGAGATTTTCTGTGGTTTTGACCAAGGTGAAAGTTTTGATATTGACTATTTTGATTTTAAAAAAAAAGATATTCTGAACATTTTAGTAACGTACCTATATATATATATATATATATATATATTTTTTTTTTTTTTTTTTTTAAAACAAACATTTCAGGTTTATTCGCGGAGTACACATTTTCTTTCATAATTTAGTGCACTGGTAGGAGCAGTAGTAGCAGTAGTAGTAATTGGCCTTGCAGTAGTACATTTCTGAAAGCAGATTTGTCCATATCATGTACTTGTTTTCATTCATTAGGTTGTACAGGTGAGCTAATAAATAAACAAATAAAGTGTTATACGTTGCGTTTAACTGTCCTCTGTAAATGACAGTTTCCCCGTGAACAACGTTGCATCACGTCTGACTTGTTAGCTAAAAGCTCACATAGCACCTGTCATTTAGCGTCTGTCGCCATGGTGACCCAAAGAGCCTCTGCTAGCATGGAGCAGCGGCCCGAGGAGCCCGAGACACATCGGAATTATGCGGCAAAGCTGACATCCCCTCGGTGTGTGGGCAATTGCGACTTGCTTGTTGTGAAGGGCAGTGAAGTATTCGTTTGGTGAAGCTCACCTTCCCGCAAGCGCCGTCGCCGATGACAACAATTTTAAGCTGTCGGTCCTGGCTGTCCTCCTCCGAGTCCGACATGAGGCCGCCGCCGCCGTGTGTTCGGCCAGTGAGACCCCACTCCGAGCGAAGGAATACGACGATACGGGGATTAAAATCTAAACTAGCCGGCTAATATTCACAGACGGATCAACTCAGCGTCGAGTAAACGAGCGAGCGCCATTTTGACTGTACCAACTCGACCGCCAGACTCGGCTGGGTCCACTCGAACGCTTCAAATTGATGAAAAATAAAGATGTCGGCTCCAAACGGCCATACGTCGAATATTAAAACACACCAGAACCCTCGGATAGACCCTTGTGTTTGTGGCCATCGTCACAACCGCGCGGAAGCGCTTGAGAAGCGTAATCACAGCAGCGAGTCTCCAGAATGGTTGCGTCCAGAGTATGACGCACCGCTCCGTTGTTATGGTAACAAAAATAAACACGGAACAAGTCGAAAAGGGAGGCATTTTCTGAGGCGTCCCGCATTTGATATATTATCATACATGCCAAATAAAGTCTGTGGCATACCCTGACGTGTACGAGCTTTTTGATTGGGTTATGTGAAACGCGAGGCTACCTTTCCACACCCACCTGCAATGCGTGAAATTCGGCAAACCTTCTACACATTTCAACTTATTAAAACACACTTAGATTTATTAAAAGGCCTTTTAAAGTATTTCTTGATGCCCGTCTTTACACTCTTGCTGTAAATAAATGGGAGACATCACTTGGAGAAACGAAAGGAGGGCTCTTACTTGCACAGTTCTCCGAACAAGAGGCAAATCGTCATCAATATTCGGAGGCATGCAGTATATTCTCTCTGCTCTGTGGGAACAAGGACTATTGTTGGATCTTATAATAGTTGGGGACCTTCTCTGCCTCCTCTTCTTGCTGGCCAGTGGAGCTCAGTGCTTCCTGGCATGTTGCGTCACAATATGGTCAGACTTGACTGTCCGAGAGAAACCCAGGGGAGGTGGCGGCGGGGGGGGGGGGGGGGTGGGGGGGCTTAATCTGTTTTTAGAAAAAAAAAAAATCACTGTATTTTGATTCTATAGTTTTTCATGCTTCTGGTTTATTATTCAGTTAAGTTTGAATCTCAGCTGTCGCCTTCCTGTTTGTGCCTGTTTTCCCAATCTTGTGGCGAGTGAGACTGGCAGCAGAAATTCGACTTCAATGGAAAGATCAACTTCCATTTTTCTTTTCACATTATTAGTGGCTGGGAACGCAGCAAGAAGATTGCACTCATTTGTGAGCGCCAATAAGAGCTGCATCAAAACCAATGCTTGTCTCCTCCACTTTACCAAACTTCTCTCCTGCAAACAGGATGAAGGTTGAGGCTTGAATCTACCTGGACCGCCCAGGTGAAAGAATGAGTCTCTGCAATATTCTTACGATGGTATAGGACTTTCTTACATCAGACGGATTCAGAATCTGTGGAGTATGACGCCTTGCGTTCAAGCATAATTCATTACCATGAATCCGAAATAACATTATGGACAGAGCATCTATTCAAATAAGAACATTGTAGGTGTCATAGAGAGAGATTCTGTGGCCCAAAACTAATAAAGTAACCTGACAAACTGGCCTGTGCGTGTATACATTTGTGGTCCTATATTTGTTTTATGACACAAGATGACATCTGCTGAAGTTTCAACAAGGTGACAAAATAGAATCTTGTCAAATATAATCAGGAAGTAGGTCAAAATGGGTCAATTTCACGCTGTTGTTTGCTTAACTTGATTGTGACGTTAATTTTAAAAGTTTATTTTTACATGTTTTGAACCTCTGGTTATATTTGTCCAATTAATGAAAGACAAATATTGCATACTATATTCATTTCATAGTGGAAGGAATTGTTAGTGCCTATTTTCCCCGAAAAGAAGAATAAATAAATTGTCATTTATGGAGAGTTCCAGTGATTGATGATTCCTCTCATTCAGATTCAACAGAAAACGTTATTTCTTTTAAACAATGTTTTCCTCACCAAATAAAGTATTTTATGTATTTCTATATGAATGATAAATCAATAATATTGGTGTAACCTGTAGTGAGGGGAATGGAAAGGCTTACTGGGGCTACAAAGACGGTCATTGTGGAAAAAAAAAAAAAAAAAAAACATTGACCATAGCAAAGGCATTGCTTTTACACTTTAAGATTTACATTTAATAATTGAGAGAAATGTACATTGAAAAAAGTCTTATAAAGTTACTTAATTCAAACATGTACATGGGTTGCACAGGATTAAAATGTGTTAGACTAACATATATTCGGTATTAGTACCGCATTTTAGTGCAACTGAAAATCGAGCTCCCCCCCCCCACAAACCGGCATACAATGGAGATGCTATACATAATAACATTGTGCATTTGATTATTATTAATAACAATAATAAGGGCTATCCTAATTCTCAAAATAATGTAACACAACACTTAAAATGGTGGATGAAGCACCATGACATTTAAAAAAAATAATAAAAAATCCCAACTCAGTTTTAAATCAAACGTGACACAATTGTAAACATTTTCATAGTATCTTATCTTCGTGGTTGTTTTGAATTGACCAGCTATAATAAATATTGCATAAGTACAATTATAAAGGCTGATTCACTTTTCAATCAAATTTTCAACTCAACCTCAAAATAAAATTGCAGCCACATAGTAATGCCAGATTTCAAAAAAACAAAAAAAAACATTCTTTGTTTGCCAGGTTTTTGATTAAATGCTGTGACACTGACATTGAAATTTCAAAGTAAAATTGCACCCACACCATAGTAATTTGCCAGATATTGTTTTCATTCTCTTTTCTTTTTCAATCATTTTTTTGTGATGGCAGATATTTTGTTGTTGTTCTTTATTACTTTTGTAATGCAATGCTTGTTTTTTTATTCATTTATTTGTATCTAGATTCGATTTCAACAGAGCCTCAAAATATAGTTGCACCCACATGATAGTAAAGCCTGAAATGGTTTAATATTTTTGTACCATCCAAATCACAACCCCCAAAAAAGTACACAATACACTTTAAAGAGGCATTTCTTTTCGCTGCCAACTCCACCACAAACCGTATGTTGTTGTTTTTTGTTTGTTTGTTTGTCTGTTTTTTACTCCGTGTAAATACTTGCAACAAAAAAAAGTGCTGAAATATCTTACCTTTACAAACACAGCGAGAAAATGAGACAGGGGGAGAGAGGGGGTAAACACGCAGCCTACAACATCATGAAAAGTCAAAAACAACAACTGTCAATCACTGCAGAGGTAGGATGTAAATATATAAACCAGCAAATGTCCAATTAGGTCCCGTAATTGACTTCCACTCCTGTTTGAAAAAAGGGTCTGTTATAGTTCCTTTGGTCCAAAAAAAAAAAAAAAAAAGAGAAGAAAAATCAAAAGAAAGTCTGAAAATAAATAAGAGTCCGCTGTGTTTTCACGGGTTCCCCGTGCACGAGAGTGTCCACGCGGGAAGGCAGTACGCGTACGGGTAGTAGTAGGAGGGCTGCAGGGAGAGCAGCGGGGGCCGCAGCACCTCCCCGGGGCTGTACTGTCTCTGGTCGTCGCGCACCAGCACCTTGACGGCCACCTTCTTGGCGGCCGGAGTGGACGCCATCAGGTCGGCGGCCATCTGGCGACGTTTGGTCTTGTAGCGCCGGTTCTGGAACCAGATCTTGACCTGAGTCTCTGTCAGCTTGAGGGAGGCGGCCAGGTCGGCGCGCTCGGGCCCGGAGAGGTACCGCTGGTGGTTGAAGCGGCGCTCCAGCTCGAAGACCTGCGCGTGGGAGAAGGCCGCCCGGGAGCGCTTCTTCCTCTGCTTGGGCTGCTCGGCGCTCTTCTCGTCCGCGGTGCAACCGCAGTCTGCAAGATGGAATACCGTATGTGCACTTTAGGAACATTTTCTTGCAAAAAAAAAAAAAAAAAAATATATATATATATATATATATATATATATATATATATATATACATGCGCTACCGTTCAAAAGTTTGTAGATTTTGCAGGTATCTGTACACACTTTTTTTTAGACGTCCGTAGGTTATTTTCAAGGTCCTTATTTGTTTTCAACCTCTGATGACAACAAGAGCAAAGTAAAAATAAAAAATAAATTGAATTACAATTTAAAAAAAAAAAAAAAAAGCTAAGAGGAAAAGTCAACCAACTAAAGGCAGGGGGGGGGGGGGGAAAGACACCAGTGACATGGACGAACGTGTAGTGAGCCATGTCGGTCAGTGGTTCTCGCAAGTGCTGCACGAGGACTTCCTCTGGTGTCAAACTCAATTTTGCTACTTGGTTTCCCTCAGAGGGCCACGAGGATTGTAAATGTAGTCACCTCTTTGTATTATTGATTGTTATATTGCTAACAGGAAATTGAATTGGAAATGAGAAGTCATCACAAACACAGTGGTGCCTTGAGAGACTGTTGAAAACACTTGTATCTCTAATCAACTTTCCCCGACAAAAAGGAATGGAAATGCCATTAATCCATTCCGGCCTCGCCCTAAAAAAAAATAACAAACAATTTTGTATTTGTTTTTAATAAGAAAAAAAAAGCACTGTATAATATTGCACTTTATAAAAACAAACAGTAATGACATAATTAAATAGAATGTAAAGAATGAAACCTCTTTTGACACACTTTTTGCATCAATTCAATGGACATCTTGCTGCTCCTTCTGGGGTGTGCATGCCATGGTCACTTGGGAGCAATGTAACACAAACACATATACATGGAGACAGAGGCAATGATTACAACTCCTCAGTAAGCTGCAGCATTACAATAGTTGTTCTTTGCAAAGGATAAAGAATAAATGCCTGTGAGTATTATTATAATACCAGTCTACGTTCACTGTTTGTGTTATCCGTTGCATACCTGTACATCATGTTGCTTGTACTTTTTAGGAATAAAACCTCTGCCTCATTTTTGATGAACACTTAGGCCTACTACACTATTGTATTTGAATGTTGGTCATGATGCTGATGCTTGAAGAGCTACAGTGCCGAAGTATTTGCCCCTTTTCAAATTATTTTCTTTTTTTTAAGCATAGTTTCCCCACTTTTATGTTGAGGATCATCAAACAAAAATGTAAATATACAGGGTTAGGGTTAGTTTACATGCAGTTTTTAAAGGGTGGTTTTATTTATTAAGAAGAAAAAAAAAACATTCAGCTACCTGGCACTGTGTGAAAAAGTAATGGACTCCAAAACCTAGTAACTAGTTGGGCCAGCCTCAGTAACAACAACTGAAATCAAGCATTTATTTTTACTTGCAAAAAATCTTTCACATCTCTGTAGAGATATTTTGGCCCACTCTTCCTTGCAGAGTTGTTTCAACTCAGCAACACTGGAGGGGTTTCGGCCTTTTTTGAGGATTTCATTCAGATTCAAGTCTGGCCTTTGCCACTCCAAAACCTTCAATTTGTTTGTTTTTAAGCCATTCAGAAGTTGACTTGCTAGTGTGTTTTGGATCGTTGTCCTGCTGCAGAACCTAAGTGCGCTTCAGCTTGAAGTCACGAACTGATGGCCGAACATTGTCCTTCAGGATTTTCTGGTAAAGAGCAGAATTCATGGTTCCATCAATCACAGCAAGTCATCCAGGTCCTGAAGGACCAAAGCAGCCCCAGAATCAGAATCGGAATCGGAATCAGAATCAGAATCATCTTTATTTGCCAAGTATGTCAAAAACACACAAGGAATTTGTCTCCAGTAGTTGGAACCGCTCTAGTAGGACAACAGACAGCCATTTGACAGAGAATACTTTTGAGACATAAAGACATTGTAAAAAAAAAAAAAAAAAAAAAAACAGTCACCGAGTAATAAAAGGTTGCTCGTAACTGGTAATGCCAGTACATTTATTTATTCATCTATTTATTTTGACAATTGTGCAAAACGATGCAGAGTCCTCTAACAATTAGAGCAGTTTGAAATGACTAATAGAATAGTCCGGTGCAATGACCATTGTGCAAAGACTTCAAGTAATGTATGCAGTTTAAAGTGACGAGTTGTGCGATCATCTGGGACAAAGTCGACTGTGCAAATGTTGCAGATGCTACTCAGGCACATGAGTGGCCAGTATTGGTCAACAACAGGTAGCGCCTACCTGAGGGAAGGAGCTGGAAGAGGTGGTGACCAGGATGTGGAGGGTCCAAGAGGATTTTGCATGCTCTTGTCTTAGTTCTGGCACCGTGCAAGTCCTCAAAGGTGGGTAGTGGGGTACCGACAATCTTTAGGTCTGCCTTTTTTGGCAGTATCAAGTCTTTCAAAACCGGTGTAGTGCCAATTGACTGATAGAAAGACTCAACGAGCCAATCAGTCAGATGCCTACGCTGATATCTTACCATCAGACCATCGTACTACTATCACCACCATGTTTGACTGTTGTTATGATGTTCTTTTTCTGAAATGCTGTGTTACATCTACGCCAGAAGTAACGAGAGATACCTTCCAAAAAGGTCAACTTTCATAATATCTGTCCAAAGAATATTCTCCCAAAAGTCTTGGGAATCATTCAGATTATTATTATTTTTTTCAAAAGTAAAATGAGCCTTTGTGTTCTTTTTTAATCAGAAGTGTTTTTTTTTACCTAGAACTCTGCCACGAATGTCATTTTTGGGATTATTTTCCTTATTCTTGAGTCATGAGGAAGGCCTGCAATTCTTTAGCTGTTGTCCTGGGTTCCTTCGAGACCTCCTAAATGGCTCAGCTGTGCTCTTGGAGTCATTTCTGTAGGCCAGACACTCCCGGGAATGTTCACCGCTGTTTTATGTTTTCTCCATTTGAGGATAATGGCTCTCACCATGGTTCGCTGGAGTCCTCAAGCTTTAGAAATGGCTTTGTAACGCTTTCTGAACTGATACAGTAGATGTCATTCACTTTATTTCTCATCTGTTCTTGAATTTCCTTGGATCATGGTATTTTGTTATATCTTTTTTTCAGCTCTTTTGGCTAACTTCATTTTATCAGACAGGTTCGATTTACTGTAAGTGATTTTTTGATTGAACAGGTCTCGAAGTATTCAGGCTTGGGTATGGTCAGTGAAAATAAACCAAAAAATATGATTAGCCACAGTTAATTCATGATTCAACAAGGCGAATCATTTCTTCACACAGGGCCATGCAGCTTCGAAATGTTTTCCCCTTAATAAATAAAATCCCCATTTAAAAACTGCATTTTATGTTTACTTGGGTTATCTTTTTCTGATATTTACATTCGTTCAATAATCTTAAACATTTAAGTGGGGAAACTATGCAATAAAAAATACGAAATTGAGAACGGGGCAATGACTTTTTCATGGCCCTCTAAGTGTTTTTTTTTTTTTTTTAGCTGAAACTTGGTGTAAAAAGTTTCATTTTTAATGAAAACACATAAATTCTGCCCTGGAAGGATGCTTCAAAATGTTATGTATATGGCCATTAATTGCGTTTGAATCAACACTTTATAATGACAATACAGTATATTTCAACAACTCAATTATTACACTTTTATTTTTAATAGGCGAAAACCAATACACTTTTACAAATGAATGTGTGCCCACCATCAGCAGTAAAGTGATACAGTAGCTAGTGAAGTGCATGCCACTTTTCCACTATCTGACAATGAAGAGATTACTTATTCATACTTATTTTCATGTGTATTTTTATTCCCTCATTACAATTGAAGTACCATATTTGGTTGTTAAACTGTTTTTTTTATTTTGGGTATCCCTGACTTGAAGCACCCAATATTTTGTGTTTCCTGTCTTTTAGCATTCCCCAAATTTTTCAGCTCAGGACCAATATTTAAACCCAAACGCCAAAATATATAGAGCACATCAACTGGAGACATGGACAAGAAAGACATTTGCCAACATATTTCTCAACATATTGAGATCAGGTTGGATGATTAAAAACATTTTTACTGTTACACTTGCAGTTTCGTTAAAAGATAAAGAACGAGAGAGAGAGAGAGACAGAGAGAGAGAGAGACAGAGAGAGAGAGAGAGAGAGAGAGAGAGAGAGAGAGAGAGAGACCCAGGACCTATTTCAGGCCAGCAACCTACGTTTGGGAACCCCTGGCCTATGGGGAAAAAAATATATGTACACTACCATTCAAAAGTTTTGGGTCACTTAGAAATGTCCTTAATTTCGCAGATAAAAGCACGTTTTTTCCGCATTCAGTAGTTGAGTGTTTTGTTTGTTTGTTGTTGTTGTTGTTTTTAATGAAAATATTCAATTAATCAGAAATACAGTGATGCATTGAGCTTCATTGTGCCACCTCTGGACTCGATGTCGATGGGACTCTTTGACGATACAACTTTGACCATCAACAATAAAGTGACACGCCTCCTTATCACTTTATTGCTGATGGGGACATTTGTACAGGTGCTCTGGTTTTCACCAAAAGGGACAGTGCATTTGTTATCATTTGATTTGCATATATTTATTGATAATGTGTCGAGGCGCATAAAGTGAGTTAGAACTCAAATTTTGCTCATAACTTACACAGCAAATTTGAAAACGCACATTTAACATCCTCAGAGTTTAAATCAACATTCGCCCAGAGTTTATATGGCAACCACTGGGAGAGTGTTAAAGAGTTAAATCAACACTTTTCAAGGAGTTAACATTATGACAGTGCTGCTAAACAACTCCGATAATGTAAAATATCAGCACCATATTGCATGAGTTCATAATATTAACACTTTGAACGTGTTATTTAACAACTCTGACCTGTGTCAACACAACTCTGTGTTACATACCAACATTTGTAACTTAAAAATATTGATTGCGTATACACATATACACCGCATATATAATAATATACATCATATTGTCATTTTAAAAAAAATCATAGACAATGTTAAACAAAATCATTTATGAAGCAATATAAACAAGACCAGGAAGTCTTGGACATCTGGTATGTCACCAGGAAACATCGGTAGAAGGTCATTATGCATAACACAACACACACTCATGGTTTCACTAAAGAAAAACGCCCACTAAGCACACACTTGTTACAACGTAGGCAGAAATAAAGTGATGCAAATTTTTTTTTAATTTAAAAAACAAAAATGATCCTAACAACACACTGAGAAACACTGCACTGATGATAAGCACATTTTGGGGATTTAAAAAACAACAACAAACAAACAGTATTTACGTTTGATGTGGCTGGAAGAATACTGGTTTGCATTAGAATCTAATTATAAGATGTTATCAATAAAGAATGATGAATTGTAATGTATTATGTTATTATTATTATTATTATTATAAATAATATAATATAAAAATAATATAAATATAATTAAAAATAATAATGTTTGGAGAAATAACTTTACCTCATATGGGTGAATTACATTTGAACACTTAACTAAGGTTTGCTTATACGTATACAAAAGAGAATAATAATAATAATTATTATTATTATTATTATTATTATTATTATTATACCGTGAAATTAATCTTAAATCGTTTTTTTTTTTTTTTTAATGAGATGAGGATTCGTCGTCGTTCATTCCAAAAGTGGACTGCACCTCAGTAAGCTTGCGTGGGAAGGTGGGGGTGGGGGGGCGCGGAATTGTTGGAATCGTGTTGAAATTTTCATTTTCATTAGAAAGCGAAGTGCAGATTGATCATGAAGGATCCTTGCAGGGCCGGGGGAAATTCCGAAAAACTGAAAATATAATACATCTGATTTGGGCACTTTTGCATTTAACCGATAGGGACCGAAGCCTTTAATAGTTAAAGGGTTGAGGCAGGGGTCCCTACACATACGCATGGATGTATTACGTTCAAGTTTAATGGGGGGGGGGAATCCGAATGGCTCAAAAATAAAATAAGTCAAATGCATCTGATTGGGCAGAACTTAACGGGGAGTCTGTGGGGGTCTTCCGAACCCGTTCATTGAATACTGACATCCGTGCGTAAAATCTGCTCTTGTACGTAAAGTCATCATCACACCGTCACTTTTATTGTTTTTATAAACAACAAAAAGTCATTGGAAATAACACTTTTTATATATACATAGTCTGCCTGTGTGCCGCTTACCCTGACTGACGTTTTTTTTTTTTTTAAACTGGAAATATATATCGGATTTGATCAGAATGACCCCAAAAATATCATGTAGGCAATTTGTTTGGGGCCATGTTTGTAAGGGAACCCCTTAAATGTGGAGCAGGCCATCCATGCGTGCGTAAAACCTGCTATTGTACGTAAATTAATCACCACGCTTCATCATCATTACTATTTTTTTTTTTTATTATCGAAAAAGAAAAACAAACCAAAAAAATCACTGTTAACAACATTTTTTTTTTAAATATATTTTGTAAACGCAAAAAAAATGTACAAAATAAATAAATAATAATAAAAAGAAGAGACTGATCTTATGTTAAAAGTGGACGATGTATATTTCTTTTTTTGAATAAACGATGATGAAATATGACATGAGCTCGTACATTGCGGCGCATGAGGAGGATTCTCTCTCTTACCCGCCGCGTTGTTGAGCTCACTGTCGCTCTTGGCGTTGTCCACGGCGGCAGACTCTTGGTCGGTCTCCTCCTGCGGGCTCTCCTCCGGCACATCCGACACGGTCCCGCCGACGTCCTTCTCCGGCGGCAGTCCCCGCGCGACCCCCGCAGCCTTGGCGTCGTTGTCCTCGCTGAGCCCGGAGTCCGAGTCGTAGCTCTTCTCGGGCGGCTCCCCGGAGGCTGCGCGCACGTCCCCGAATATTTTCCAGCACGTCGTCTTGGAGAAGCACACGTCCAGATCGGGCAAGTGTCTGCCGTCGTCCTTCTTGTTCAGGATGGCCTGAATGGAGAACGGCATGAGCGAGTTGCCACGGACGGCCATGTTGGGATCGGAAAAGTCGGAGCGAAAAGTGGGGCGTTCAAGCGGGTCGGAGGGTCAGATCATCCGCATTTGCTGCGCGCCTGCACCCTGGCTCAACTTTCTCGCTCGCATCCCCGCGGGAACAAGTCGCTGCTAGGTCCGCGGGCGCGATGCTGTCCCTCCGCATAGCTGTGCCATCAGCGCGGGCGCTCTCGGAGCTCCGGCCCTTTTCAAACCACTTTTTCTTTTTTTTTTTTTTTGTCCCGCATTACCTGTGAGTGACAGCCTCCCAGTGCCGCCTCCCATTGGTCGAGAGCCGAGGGCAAATCGCTTCCCGATTGGCGACTGTAACGACGTCACGCTGCTTTCGGTATGCTGGGACAAATCGGCTACCGCACATTTGATGTTAAACATATACGTTTTACATTTATTCCACCCTATTATACAATTCACATTTGGATTTACGATAAAAGCTTGGTGGTATTCGAATAAATAATGCTTTTACCAAAAAGCGTTGACCTTAAAAATGCAAATTCGCCCACATTTCAAGCCTGTACTTGAATACAACATCAACATCACCTCCCAAACGGGTTTTCATTGCCGTCAACTATTTAAACCCAGACATATTGCGCATGGTTTCGGTACAAAATACACTTTTTTTGTGTGTATTCGGAATTTCTTGATAATTTTATTCGGGCTACTTCCCTCCCGGAAGGTTCTTTTTGGGGATCCTTCCTCACCTGTGAGTTGGGTGACAGCCATAGTGACGGCCTCCCATTGGTCGAGAGCCGAGGCCAAGGCACTTCCGATTGGCGATTGGCGCTGCTTCCAGCGTAATCGGACAAATCACAACAAATAGCGAAGTAGTCCCCCCCCCCCCCCCCCCCCCACACACATATTTATGCGAACAAATACACGGGTTCAAAGATAATTTCCTCTATATTACAAATTTCCCTTACATTTACCAACATAATTGAACGTCATTAGGAGTTTTAGTAAACGAGGTGCAGTATTTATCAAACGCATCTAACTGAAACGTGCATTTTCCCATTTCCCCCATCTCGTACTTGAACACCACATTAACACCACCTCTCAAATAGCTTTTCACGATCATAACAATAACAAACATAACAAATCCATACACTTTTTGTGTGCGTGTGTGTGTGTGTGTGTGTGTACAATAACTTGTGTAAATAAACAACCCACAGAAAACAAACAATAACTTATTGTTATTATTAAAACAAAAACACATATATGTGAACGGATCCAACGAATTGGTTCATTAAAAAAGGCCCCGCATTCTTTTTTTTCTTTTTTTTTTTTTTTTTAAATTAGAGCCTACGTCTGACAACTGGCGTATTATGTGCATTGAAAAAATATATAGTTTTTACATTTTAAAATATGAATGCGTGAAGTGAAAACAACAATTTCAAGTCTTGATTTTTACTCTCTTTTTTGGGGATGATTTGTTACAAAAAAAATACACCACAAGGGATAATGAAAATATTTTATCTAGTAAGAAAAATATAATATTTCGAACCGCTTCTAAAAGTACCCATAAATATGTGTTAACGTGCAACGTTATGTCACTTCAAATGAAAAAAAAAAAAAGATAAAGAAGGTAGAATTTAAAAATCATTGAAAACTACGGTACAGGCCTAAAAATGTAGTCAAATGTCATGTAATTGAATAACGGATATTTGACGACTTTGCCGAGTCCATTTTCAATTTGAAATAAAGATTTTATTTTCATCTCTCTTGATTATTTGCTTTGCTCATTTCCCGTCCTCTCTAAATGACTTTGCAGAAAATGAAATGGATGCTATTGCAATTGTGTGATTAAGGCGTCTGTCGAGAAATAATAACATATCATAACAATTGCATGCAGTAGTGGTTCTCCTTCTCCTGGATGCAATCACATGCATGACCTTGCTGCAAACACACACACGCACACACAGCCAGTAGATATATTATATCCTGCACCTTGGCGTTTCTGCTCATTGCGCATCTGCTTACCTGCCAGTCCCGTTGTGTCTTCGGACTTGTTGCCGCATGAGTTTGCCACGCAAGTCAGCCAACGCTGTGGATCGGCGAGTGTTGATCACTGTGAGGTCGCGTTTGGTGCTTTGACAGACGATAAATGATCATTTGTGAAGCTGAAAATCATTTGAAAAATGTGCCATGAAAAAGAATCGTGACAAATGAACCTAAATATAATTCAAATGGATATTTTATTGATTTAATGTGAAAATATTCAAGTGTTTTTCTATGCTGCAAAACGTGTAAGTCACCACTGTCAAATTAAGCAACACATTTTACATGGTTTTTAATGTTTTAAATCGTATTTGCTACTGATAATATGATTTATGCATGTAAATCGGGATATTTTTATGACGTATGGTCATTAAAACAGAAATATTTTTGGACTCAGAAGATAGTCGACTGTCCAACCTGATTGTTTCAAATAATTTTTAATATTTTATTTTCATATATACCAATAATTTGGCTACAAATTATTCATCACTGTTTATTATACATACATTATGAGTCTATTTTTATGATCTAAAGCTGCACCAACTTCTTTTATCTCATTATTATTATTGCTCACGATGTATTGCTAAAGGCAGGGTCCGGATGAACTGCAAAGGTCGCTTCTGCAAACAGGAGGGCTCCCTCTGCAGGTAAGAATAAAACCTGCTGTTGCAAAAAAAAAAAAAAAAAAAAAAAAAAAAGAAAGAGAAAAAAGTGCATGAAAGATGATATGTTTGCACTTAATGGCTCTGCCGGGAAACGGTTTATAGTGGTGGCTTTTTTTCTTTCCCCTCTCTCGCTGCAGAGACATGATGCCTTAATACCCCATAATAATAATAATAACAAGCAGCAGCTCCCTGCCAGCTGTACAGTAAGGAAATCAACTTAAATGGCACATTAGGCCAATGGCACCCCCAGACTTATTTTTTTTTATTCTTAACCTGCCTCATCTTGTAACTTAAATCTTGTGTTTTTCAAGAAATGTACGCGAGCATCGCTATGGTAACGCCCCTGTTAACCCTCTTTTTCGGGGGGTTTACATCTTCCCATAAGCACACCCTCATTTTCTTAGGAGAATTGCTGCCAAATTGTGTTCAGATGGAGCAAAGAGGGGTGGCGGATGGGGTGTCGGTGGTTGGGAGGGCACTGCCAAGACTAATTTGCAATAAATGCCGCCACGCCCCCACAATAAAAAAAAAAAAAAAAAAAAAAAGAATTATCACCAAAAATCCCATCATCCCCTTGTGGATGGCACACTGAGTCAAGGTCAATGCTCAAGGGAAGCAGTTTCTTCAGTAAGCTGGGGCCTTTTTTTAAAAAAAATTTTTTTATATAAACTCGTTGTATCCCAAAGAAGGAATTTTGCTCACATGCCACAAAATGGAGGAGTCCCCCAAGACACAGCACTTAATACAGTAAGGGGAGGGCTTTGACTTGGACGCTATTCAAACCTTATGAGGCGGGCTTTTACAGTCCCATTAATATGAGTAGATCAGGCGTGTGGACGCTTTTTCCCAGCAGGGGCCATTTTAGTTTTTAATAAGTCCTCTGGGAGCAATACTATTACGGGCAAACACAGGGAGAACATGCAAACTCCACACAGAAGGCCCAGATTCAAACGCCCAACCTGAGAAGACTGAGGCAGATGTGCTAACCACTCGTCCACCGTGCCAACCAAATGTGGCCAAAGCTTAAATTTGCCAACCCCTGATGTACACCAAAAGCTCTCGTAAATGTTTGAGTAATGGTAGCCCGAATCAAATATATATATATATTTTAAATTGTGTGTGTCTGCGGGGCAGGGGGCTGGGGTATGAAATGAAATGTAAATTATCACTCAACAACCATATCATATGGTCATTCTCCCAAATGTGAACAATATGTTCGGTTAAGTCATTTTGATAAGCTACGTTAATGCTGCAAACTGTAAAAGTTTACACACCCCTATTTAAAGGCCAGGATTTTGTGATCTAAAGTAATTACAAATCATTTCCATTTTTGTTGTTTTTTTATCATGAATGTGACCTATAACTTTCACAACAAAATATCTGTGTGTGGGGCGGGGGGGGGATTCAAAAGGGGAAGTACTGGTACAAATAAACTAAAATAGTTGGTTCAGTAAAGCAGTCTGAAATAGGAGTCAGTGCTGGCACAAAACCTTCAGGCTAAAAATGTCAGGAAAAGCCTACTAGTACATCTGAACATTTGGGGTTAATCAGATGCACTTTAAATGGTAGTAGGTGCATGCAGACTTCCCTTTAATGAGTTCCAACGTAATTGGTTAATTTTGAACACAGCCACATTCACACTTACAAGATGGTGTGTGTACACACGTGCAACCACATTATTTTTACTTCTGCTCAGGGGAAGAAAACAAAATTAACCATTGAGTTGTACAAGTTATTACCGGTAATCACAATGGTGAAAAAAGTTTTGAAGTGATTTTTCTTGGTCCAAATTTTTACATCACAAAAACCCAGCATTTGAACAGGGGTATGTAGACTTTCAATTAGTGTTGCTGTGAATTTTGCCGTTCAGCTCCTTGTCAAGAGAACGGGAAGTTGTGCAAAAAGTACTGAAACACTGAACTGCTGGACAAGTGCGTTCAAAAGTTGAGAGAAGTCCCCCTGTAAAAAGGTATTGCGGATTTTCGGATCACCCTGAAATTTCACAAGAAAGCTGAATATCCCCTTTTGTGAGTAGTGTTAAATCAAACTTCTTGGTGGTCATCTTTTGTTAAAAAATGATAACATACATGATTTTGTTTTAGTTTATTATAAAGAAATAATCATCTGACACACAAGACACAAAAAGTACATGTATATAAAAAAAAAAACAACTTAAAAAGTAAAAGACTAAAACACATTTTGTCATTTACAGAATAAATATTTGACTATAAAAATGCTGAAAAATTCTCAAGCTTGCGTGTGGCGTCAGTTAATTTCACTAGTTGTGAATTCAGTCCACTTAAAAGGAATGATGCAGTGAGATCAGAACCACAAGTGATTATTACACACTGTGTCCCTTCGAAACAACTCTTTTGGTCCAATTGTTGGCGAGACCGTCAGCGTTTTCCTCGCTTGGCCGGCGGCTCCTCTGACTTCTGTCCTCCTCGCGTCCGCACTGCGGGGGGACTGGCCTCCAGTTTGCGGACTCCCTTGGTGACGGTTGCCTGGCCTCTGGTCCCACTACGAAGACAAAACACACACAGTTGCCTTTGCAGTGGCAAAAAAAATAACAACAACAAAAACGAAAGCAAAGTGGTAGGTAGCCCTGAAGAGATTAGCATAGATGCTAACAGTTTCAGCAGAGCATTTCATTCATTTTCACTCTTACTGGGTTAAAGAAAAATCACAATTCAACTCAGTTAAGCAGTTAACTACCAGTTAACTAGCGCAGTGGATTTATCCAAGATGTAAAGAGGTGCAAAGACTCGCCATAACCTCCCCTAACAACCCAGGCTAAATTTAGCTCCTCCTGCCATGGAAATAAAGACGCAAGACACACTGGCTGTGGAAGTGAGGGATCAACTCGTTTGCTTGACACCGAGTTTACTTACCTTCAGGTGGCAACGTATGTCATGTACAAGAGCGGCCATCACCCTTGAGGTTGTCGATAAAGAAATACGTCTCGTAACAGTCATACCGCAGAGGTTCATCTTGACCTCATCTAACTTAATTGGGAGTTTTACTAATCGGTTCTTCGCCCAATATAATTCCCCACTTTCGGGGGTCACTCAACCCCCCAAAAGAGGGTTGGGGAAATGTCTCATAACATCAAGACTGCAGAGTCCATGCTTGGTTGATGATGTAGGTATAGCACACCTGGTTGATTCTTGAGTTGACCTTAGAAAGCTTGTCTCTCTGTCGAAATGTATCCTTTCAACAAATTAAGACTTTTGACACCAATCACTGTACTACTTTCCTATTTTGACAGGTTCTGGAAGCATCTTGGGGTGGTGTTTCAGAAATAGCCCAAAAATACAAATAGGAGACCTTGAATCGTGAACCACGACTAAGCGGGGGGGATTACTGTACTGCGTTAGCGTAACTTAGTAATAATAAGACTGCGGCGCATTCCAATTCGCACGCAAATGGGTTAAGTTTGCCGCCGCAACATGGCTTTGTGCATTTCCCCAAACCGTTACCCCAAAAAGCGGAAGCACACAATTGCCCAAAATGTATGTGATCGGACGATGATTTTAAGGGAGACAAATGACTCAAGCGCTGATCGATTGCGCAACTGATCGAGAGGTGTTGACAAATGCTGAAAGTGAAGCTTGAGATCATGAAGATGAACTCACCGTGCGCCAACTGCAGTCTCGTCTTTGCCGCTTTGCCGACTGGCTCGCGTGGACGGTTTGCTCGGCTTATTTCTGGAAATTAACAATAAATATGAAAGCCCTGCCCGCTGTAGCTAATAAGTGCAAAGGAATTCTCAGTGTGATGCCGCAGTACAGTTGTACAAAACGACAAATACAATAATACAAATACATTAAACTAATACCACTCAATTGAAAACTGAACATCATTATACTTGTAAGGGAAGAATTGTCGTCAAAGTAGTAGTAAGAAATGACCTTTCAGCTTCCAGGCGAGACGCCAAGCGCGTTGTAGCTCTGCCCTTCGTTTCTTTCCCATCATCCTCTTTCTCGCCGCCGTCCTCATCCTCATCATCCTCCGTCTCCTTTTCTCCTGCCGTTTTCTCTTTCTTCTCTGCCAGTGGAACCAAAGACACCGACTTTCATGCCCTCCTTTTCTTTTTAAATCAGAATCACTCACGAGGAACAACCAAGAAGAACCTGAGTCGTCCGATGACGTTGCAGCCTTGGGGGGTCTTCCCCTCCGAGCGTTCTTCTTGGGAGTGGAACCTTGCTGCCCGTCAACCTGAAGACATCCAACAACACTCTCTTACTGCACTTGAATTTGACAAGAGAATGACAAATGGAGTCAAATAAGAGGATGGCATTTCACACTTTTGCACCCACGCACATCATCGGGTTTCTTCTCACTGCCGCTCTCCTCTTTTGCCTCCTCGTTGCCTTCGGACGGGCTGACTGATGGAAAAGCTGAGAGGTTTCACCACTTTAGATGTCACAAATCACACTAACAAGCTACACCATCGTGCCAATGTTGTAGCCGTCTGGCTTTTTGTTATTGTGCTCACCAATGTTTTGCTGTATCTGCTGGTCCTCCCCTTGCATCTTCACTGCCTCCTCGTACGTGTCCTTGGATGCATACTCATTGATGTCCTCGATGGCCTCTTCACTTGTGTACTCATCACTAGGGCCCATTATGTCCTCCTTATTTAAATCCTTGAAGGCCTCCTCATTTTTATCTGTAGTCACCTCCTCACTTGTGTCCTTTGTGCTCTCTGCGTCAATGTCCTTTGTGACCTCCTCATTTGTGTCCTTGGTCACCTCCTCCTTTGTTTGTGTCGTTGCCTCCTCACTTGGGTCCTTGATGGTTTCCTCACTTGTGTTCTTATTCACCGCCTCACTGTTATCCTTTGTAGCCTCCTCATTTGTTACGAGTACGGCTTCGTCACTTGTGTCCTTTATGGTCTCCTCATTCGTGCTCTCGACAGTCTCAACACTTGTGTCCTTGGTGGCCTCCTCACTTGTTTCCACAGTTGAATCCTTACTTGTGTCCTTCTGTGTTTCCTCACATGTGTCCATCATGGCCTCCTTGCTGGTGTTCTTGATCAACTCGTCTCCCTCTTGAGGTTCTCCGGTCGTCACAATTCTCCTCCTCTGCTTCACTGCTGGTTCATCTGAAAATGAGGACATCACATTTTTCAATCTCAGATACAGCGAGCGGATAGTCGGGACCCCGGAACGGTTAGGCAGTTAAATTCAATGGAATTCATTACACACAATATAATCAGAGTCAACCTCAGAAGTTGGAACGAAGGTGTCGGACACCAAGGGGAGAAGGAGACCCCCCCCCTCATCCACTGGGCCAGCCAGGGTTACCCTCCAACTCGCCTTGGCATCATAATTCAAGGAGTTTAACTGTCATAGGAAAACACATTTACACGGTATGGCACGAAATTAGATACCTCAAGTCCCAGATTAGCCCAACAAATCTTAAGACTTGTGAAATAATCAGACACGACACCATCTACGTGTTGTTGTACCGTTTGTGTTCAAATATCCCTTGCTTGAAGCATACAGCAACAACAACGCCACATACAGGTGGTGGATCGTTACCGCTTTGTCGTGACGCAGAAGCCAGACGCAGCCTCGCCGAGTCGCCGTTTCACCTTGTGTCAAAAGTGCAGACTTTAAACTATAAACTAGTTTTATAAATTGTATTAATAGACCAAGTAAAACCAGAAATATGATCAACAAATAAATTACACCGTATCGCCCCCCCCCCCGACTAGTGTCACATTAGGAGAGCCATTCTAAGGAAAGCAACTAGAGCAGAAATTGCTTGCAAGCAAAACAAACAAACAAACAAATACTGCGATAACCCTTTTTAATTGGTGGAAAAAAATTCACATCAACCAATGAAAACTAGTTGCTACGGCAGGAGAGGGAAGGAAACAGTTGTCGGAATGTGTGAGCGAGTGTCTCATTGAGGAACAGCGATAGCGACAGCGGGAGAGTCTTAATCAGAGAGTGAAGATTTTGATGAGGAAGTGGCCAAAAAGCTTCCAAAGGCAGACTGAAAAGCAAACGCTGCCTCCAGGTGGACAAACAGAGAAGGGACACACCATGGAAGTGTCAATCCTGTGATGTGCCACTCTGCATCGTGGTGGACAGGAATTGTGGCACAAATACATTTGTGTGTAAAAGCATCTGAGGAACGGCCTGCATTTTACTGTAATTAGTTGGATATCATTTTGTTATTTGCAAAATTTTCACAGAAGATTTTGAAATCAACTCATCATATTTGAATTCTATGTTATAGAAATGGTTCGTTCAGCCTGGTTTTCACAATCAGAAATACAACTTTTTCTTACTTGGACTTTGTTTTCTGCGTGATTTTGGGTCCAAAGTGTGACTATCATGTGAAAATTTAAAATAAATAAATGGTACAAATGACACCAAAAAAGGAAAGGTAAACTATTTTTTTTAGGTGAAATATAATGATTAGCATTTCATCGTGTATGACTAGTGTTGATCATTTTGTAAACAATTCATTGTTAAGCCATGACCTTAAAAAAAACTTATTCTCCAATGTTTTTTTGCGTGGCATGCGCATAGTGTAGGTGTACCTCCCCAAAAAAGGGTGCGGCCAAATCATGTGCTGGTGCGACCAACTGAAAATGTTGGGTGGGTCACGGACAGGTAGAAAAACATTTATAGTATAATACAGAGGTGGGAGGTAACAAACAAAATGAAAAAGTTAGTCGCACCAGTGCTACCAGTGCAAAAGTTAGTGTAGAGCCCCGCCTTAAAAGTCTTTTTTTTTTTTTAATCAAAAAAAAAAAAAAAAGAAAAGAAATGCTTGTTGTGAAGTAAATTGAGATCATTGCCACCATCTAGGGCTCATATCTCAAAATGTTCCTCACAATTCAAAGCAAAAAATGTTGAGCGACAGCTCTTATTTCGAAAAACCCGTTAGTCGAGTCACTCATAAGTGAAGATACCACTGGATATATTTCAATGTCTTACCAGCAGAGTTTCCTTTGGCTGCTGAACGTCTCCTTCTGCGACTCGGCGTCTGTTCCCTCTTCTCCAATTGTTTCGGCGGCTCCTCCTCCACCTCTTCTACAGTTCTGGACGATCGTCCCCTGCGTGGCGTTTTCCCCTTCACGACCTTCGGCTGCTCAGTTTCCTGAGAACAAAACATTTGTTTCGTGTTTTTTCCCCCCCCTTGATTCAAAAAAGTTACATCTGATGCAATTGAGCTTCTCTGACCTCAGATGATGGTTCCTTTGTATCCTGGTCCTCAGCTGTTGAACATTAAAGTAGTCACTGTTAAATCTCACGTTGGCAAAGTTGTTGCATTTCTAATATCTGGCTTTTAATTATTTACCGTATTCATTCACTGCTGCAACATTCTGACCGGACAGCTTTCGCTTCCGCCCAACTCGTACTCTTTCCTTCTGCGAGAGAAAAGCCCCCAAAAATACACAATATCAACACCGAAAGTATCAAGATGATCCACTGTGTGTACAAGTTACCTTCTCTGACACCTCAGACTCCTTCTCTGGCTCATGAATGTCTACACTCTCACCTGGATGAATGTCGAGAAAGACAATAAAAATATAGCAAGGAAGATACGGTTGAACCTTGCAAGTGTCATTTAGGAATCTTCTCAACGTCAACATATCAAACATAAACTGCAACAGCAACAAAACTCCAGAATGACTCACTTTCTTGTTTGGCCACTTCTGTTCCACTTGCGTGTTCTGTGACCGGTCCGGATGGACGGCAGAGTTGCGCCTAAATAATGATGGATGAAGTCCGCATAAAACAAGGATCAGGGAGTGATAAAGCTGTGGACTGTTTCCTTGGGAACAAATCTAACTTACAGGTTGTGTGCCACACTCCTCCTCCTGTTTTTTTAGATCTAGTGTGCCTGATGATGAGAAAGCAAGTTAAAACTACATCAATAACAGGGGTGTGCATCTCTCCAACAAGAAACAATTTGATGTGTATATCGATACATGGAATGCGATACGCTTCAAGGACGGTACATTTTTAAGTGGACCGATTCGATTTGTTTTGATTCAATAGGCTTACAATTCGATTCAATACGGTTTGACTCGATTATATTTTTCATATAAAATCCGAGTTGCTTCCACACTTTGGACTTGAAACTTGTCGGGGCGTTGTGAAACCTGTCCAACTTTCCCCTCACAAACTCTCAGCGCGATTTGATGTAACTGCGACAAATCTCGCGAGAGTTTTGAGAGAGCGGGAGAAGGTCAAAGAAGGAGATGCAGCTGTCATCAACATAAAACCGATTAACTTTTTGACTGGGCGATCGGCCAGTTCAAGCTATATCGCGCCCAACGAGATATGATTCATTAGTCCGCGTACCGATGCACTCACACATTTTTTGTTGTTGTTTTTTGTTTCCTTCAATCAAAAACAGTTTTCCAATTCAAATCGTTTTGTTGATACGCCCCTAATAAATAAACACCAAAGACGTAGCTTTTGAGGAACATTTACGTACCGTAACTGACATCCACCTGCTCCTCGTCTAATATCTCTTCTACCTATAATTCAGAAGAAAGCATTACATTTTAGTCTTTTTCATGTCAAATAAAGAAAGGAGAGTGAAGTGTGGGCGGTTCCTCACTTTAGTGCCCGTCTTTGCTACAACACCAGAATCGCTTTGGTCTAAAGGTGACACAAAACAATGTTAAGACAGACGGAAAAAAGTATTTGTGCAACAGTGATGATTTCATGTGTTCACCTTGCGGACTGGAAACATGCTCTAGAGTCGGCGCCTCCCACAGAGGTACAGCTGCGTTTTCCTGTGGGTTTCCTGTGCCGGCATCATCAGCTGGAACATATTTAATGATAACAATTAGCATAGATGTTGCCAATAATATTCCCGACCCATGGGATAATAATGTAATACATTGACCATTTTCATCAGCAGGTGTGGCCTCTTTGTCAGCTGGTTTTGAGTCAGCAGCTCTCTCTCCATGTTTGGCCTCATCCTGTTCAGAAGGAAGGCCATGTGGCTGAGTGTCATCCTCCTGTGCACACACACACACACAACATGAGCAGTGATTCGAACAAATTTCACATTCAAACAACAGATTAAAAACGAAGCCTCCCTGTTCAGAGATGTCATGTAGCATGTAAAATCAGATAGTGAACACATTGACAGGCGTCTCTGTAGTCTCAACAAAAGGTTATAAACTACGATAGTGTTAGCAAAGGCAACAGCAATCGTCAATCTGTTGAAATTTAAGACTTGTCATTCATCAAATATGACCACTCTGATTGTATAGTATGGGGATTACTTTGTTATACAATATGCAACAATATTTTTAAGATCCAATCTAAAAAAAATATGAAACATTCAGTGACTGCGCAGTAATTGTAAATGTGTCAAATTTCGCATGTTTTCCAAAATAAAATCGCAATTTGGGTACTGTGTCTCCTGTAAAAAATGAGGGCGACCTACCATCTACTGAGCAAGGCAATTTTGGAGCTTCTGACTTATCTTAGGCAGGGTAGTCAACACGTAGATCGCGATCAACAGGTAAATATCAATGCATAAGACGGTAGATCACGAGTCACGAGTGAATTACTGTATTATTTTAAAATTTCGTGAATTTTATTTTGAAGAGCACGAAAAGGTTCTGCTGTCACTGAGCATGCACACTTTATAGAGGTCGGATTTATCTGCTCCGCCGTAAAAATCTAAGAAAAACTAAAAACTAAATAAAAGACAGTTACCTTATTTCCATCTTGAATGGGAACGCAAATTCCTTTTCACATCATCAAATGGGAAGACGATATCGCTCATATGCAAACAAACGAGGCAACCACGAACGGCAGCGGCAACTCATGACAACTCAAAGACTCGACAGTGAGTGAAGAAGCAAGAACTTAAGAGAGGATTGAAAGCAGAGCAATCGCTTTTCCCCACGCCACCAGCAAAAAGCAAGGCCATAAGAGAAAAAAAATTTCCGAGGGAGCTATTGATTGGCTATAAGCATACGGTGAGTTGACTTCAATGAGTGTGACAGCTTCTCACGTGACTTCTGGCTTTAAAAACAAAGGGGAAATTAAAGCAAGGATTCAAAGTGTGCACAAAACCTCGGAGATAAAAGTTACTTCCATCCCAAACAATTGTGTGCCCGTCTGAACAAATTAGTAACAGAATGTGTCCGTAGATTTGTGGAGGCACAAAGCACAAAGTCATTTAGTTGGTTTTGTATCAAACCCAATTTTCGCAACCATTGACAGAAGAGCTGTCAGGAAAAAAGCAGGACTTGTTTACATTAGCGTGGACTTGAAGATTATTGAACTTCAAAGTGATGTTGGTCACTCATGAGTGTCGCTTGCTAGTTCGTTTTTAAATTTGGGCATTTTGCTGAATACACTTGAAAACTGATGATGACTCCCAATAGCACTGTTTCATGTGCTTTGTTCACATTTTATTTTATTTATACATTTGATCATTTTTCAGAATTTTACTCGAGCTATTGCGTATTGAAGAGACTGGACCAAAAGCAGCTACTTCATGTCCCTGTTTGAAATTCAAAAGTGCAAAAATAAATTTACAGAACTGCGTTACCCATGGCAAGTGCGTTTTTCAGAATAGATAGATATTGTCGTGGTAGATCTCAGCTTACATTCTGTGGGGGAAAAAAAGTGATCTTGGGCTTGAAAAGGTTAGTTACCACTGATCTAAGGGTTACTTGGAGCCAGTCACAAGAAGGAATAATGCTGCAATGCATTCCAACTCTTTATTTCCTTGCGCCTAGTTCATTTGATTTCAGTGTCTTGTGACATTGGTGCTGGCCTCTTCCTAAGCAGTTTCTTTAGGTATTCTGTCCCACGTTTTAAATCCAATGTTACGCAGGACGGGCTGATCCATCCAATTCGAACGCACTTGGGGCAAGCTAAATCAAACAAAACATGGATGTTACTGTTTCACAGTTGTTGGCTTCCCCCAAATCATCGGCGCGATAGATTTCTTTAACAACTTGTTTTGCCTTCCTCTGACACTTCCTCTTCCATCACTTCAAACTTCATTCTGCGCTTCCAGTGCTCTCCAAAATGTTTTATTTCTCTCTGTTAAATACAGCAGTCTCCACCACTTTTACACAGTCAGTGGCAAAAGGTGTTATTGGTGCTATTAGACTGAGTGAACACGTAATTTAGCACCAACTATTTGGGATGTGAGTAAAGCAGGCCTTTCGTGTAATTTGTTCCAAAATAATAATAATTCTAAGTTTAGCAAGCTACATAAAATTAAGACTTTTTAAGGAGCCGTAATAGTCCCCAAGACACCTGTACAGAGATGGGGAACCAGGACCACTTCCCTCAGTCAGTAATCGCGTCACGAGAACTACAAGAAGGTGAGAGGTGAATAACCAAAAGAAAAGCGATGTTTGGTTACCTGACGAGCAGGCAACACAGGTATATCACCACTTGTTGCATCCATTTCAGACTTCTCTGTAAAGAGGCAAACATCATTACCTGACTTGAAAAAGAAAAACACACTAGTCACAAAGGATATACATTTGGCTTGCGCGTGAAATTTAAAGATGAAGCTAAAATGTACTACAGTCGTACCTTGAGCTACGAATTGAACTTGTTCTGTGACTGAGCTTGTAACGCACGTTACTCATATGTCAAATGGTAAGCGAGACGCGGGATGCTGGGCAGATGCTGTGGCGTTCATCCAGCAATTTCACCCGGGAGCCAAAAAATGCCCAACGTTTTGTGAGTCATGTAATTTAACTATCAAAGTCATTTTAATTACCTTCACTGTTCAATTCGTCAACATCACTCTTCACAGTCTGGGACGCAAAGGGTGACAGTTCAGAAGTCTTAACAGGCACATCACCAGCACTTTGTGGATCTTGTGGTTTCGGCTTGTTCTCCTCAGGCACCACCTCCTCCGACTCCTCCTTTAATCCATGATTCATGAACCTGGGGGACAAAGCGCTGTCGGGGTCCATGGAGAGCAGCGTGAGGGCCGCCTCTTTCATCTTCATGTCGGCGTCCTGAAGGGTCACCTGCAGCGGGGTGTGCTCTCTGCTGCCCGCCGAGTGCAGCCTGTCATCCATGGCCGAGGTGCAGACGTCCATTAGCGTCAGCAGAGCGTCGGCCTCCGGGGGCACGACGGGCATTTCCCGCACTTGCGTCTCGCCTTCGGAGGCGATGTCGATTAAAGGTTCGCGGGAGTCGTCAGAGGAGGCGGCGGCGGCAACCGGTTCCGAGAGTGTCGCTTTCATCTGGGCCTCCTCCGCATCAATGGCAAGAGACAAGTCAGAATTCTCAACTTTGTCTTCTCTGGGTGCTTCCTTCTCCTCGCGGCTCTCCTCTTTCTTCGCTTTCTCCTTCTTGTCCTCTTTTTTCTTCGTGCCTTTGACGTCAGGCTCCTCAGAGGCCCTCCTCTGCTCCTTCTTCTTCTCCTTTTCAGGTTTGCCAGCACCCGAGGCGCCACGGATGTCCAAAGCATGAGTTTTCTTGTCTGTCTTTGATTGCGTGTGAGACTTTGGTTCTTCTCTGGATTTGAATTTTTCCGTGGTTTTTCCTCTCTCTGCCGAGTTGACTCTTTTGTCGCCGTCAGCGAGAGTCTTGTTCGGTTGCTCAGCTTTCGTCTTCTCTTTGTTTTCCATTTTCAGTTTGACCTTGTCCCCTTGCCGGTCTTCACTGTGGCTCTTGGACCTTTTCAGGACATCTTTGGAGTGTTTCTCCTTCTTCTTACCGCTGTCTGCTCCCGCTACTCCCACCTCAGGCCGGTCCTCCAAAGAGCCAGAAGAATCTAGCCGGAGCAGTTGCTTTGATTCACTTTTTGCTGCTGTTTTCTCTCCTTTGATCCTGTCCTTCTCTTTGATCTTGTCCTTCTCTTTGATCTTGTCCTTTTCAACGGACTGGGTCCGCATCCTCTTGGCCGAAGCGTCGTCAGCCTCAGACACCTTCTGTTCTTTTGTACTGGTCATTTTCTTCTCATTTTTCACTTTAGGCTTCTTCTCATCGGAGGACGCCTTCGCAGGAACGCCATCCTTCTGCTGGGATTCGTTTGCCTGGGGTTCGGATTTCTTCTCCTGCTTCTGTTTGAGCTTGGAGAGCTCCTCCGACACGCCGCGCTCCTTCTCTTTGCGCTCCTTGCGGGAGGGGCGGTCAAACTTCCCAACGGAGCGCTGCCTGAGAGCCTCCTGTGAGCCCAGCTCCAAGTCTAAGATAAAGGAGTGCGTGCGGCTTTTGTCAGGGAGCTTCTTGGCGTCGCCGGGATCTTCCGAGACGTCGCCACTACCGCTTGTCCTTGAGGGCCTCTCATCAGGCACTGAGGACTCGGATAGATTCTTCACCACCTTCTGTTGTAGGTTGCGCAATTGTGTTGATTTTACTTCCTGAAAAGGACAGAACGGTTACAGGTCATCATATCCATTTTCTAAGTCCCTTTGTCATTAGGAAGCTGGAGCCTATCCCAGCTGACTTAGGGGGCAAGAGGCAGGGTACACCACGGACTGGTCGCCAGCCAATCACAGACACATGTAGACAAAAAAAACATTCACACTCACATTCAAACTTATAGACAATTTAAGAGGCTACAAAGAACAACATGTCTGGTTTTTTTTTGGTTTTTTTTTAAACTGTGGACTGGAGTACCCAGAGAAAACATGCAAATTCCACACAGGAAGGTGAGAGCCAAGATTGAAAAATGAACCTCAGAACAGTAAAGCAGACGTGCGAACCACTAACGACCGTGCTGCCACTCATCCTATCACTTAATGTTTTTCATGATGGCTGTCACATACTGGCTTCTTTGATGTTTCTCCTGCTTCTCCTTTTTTCTTATTGGTCACATCTCCCTCGTTCCTAAACGAACACAAACATGAGCAGATTCCATTAAAAAAGGCTAAAAGGTGACAATGAGGGCTCTTTGGTCCTCACCGTGAGTCGAGCTTCCTCTTTCTGCTGAGAGCCATTTTTTTCTCCAGAACTTTCCGCTCTTTCCGGGCTTCTTTGGCTCGGGGTGTCTCGAACCCAGCAGAGGGGTCGCTCTTCTGCTTTTTCTGATCTGTCCGGGGAGAAAATGACCAAGTACCACAACCGAATGATTATTTTCAAATGAGGGTTGGATCCAAACTCCTCCACATTCTATAAATTAAACACAGTAGATGAGCACTGGTCAATAGCCAAGGTACAATAAAGTGAAGGAAAAGAGTAGATGTTTTGCACACAAACATGTCCAAACCTTTGACCGGTAGGCTACTAATGCCCTCATATGCCGTTAAGGATGATGCAGTCGCTGATGCAATTCAGTCGCTTTATTCCCCTGAGCCGTAACAGAATGCACATTCATTCAAGAGCTGCTATCGGCCGCAACTCACACCCAGTCCTTCCACAGACACGCTTACTAAGTGGAGCCAACTTCAAGCACAACTGTCCCTTTCCTCTTTCTTCTTTTCTCACGTCACAACCGCTCTTTTGTCTTTGCCGATGTCACAACCGCCAATCACCAGGCTCGCCCCAAAATAAACTGAGTCATCTGAGTTAACACATGATTATTGTGATCATTCGTTTGTGATTAATCATGAGTTCACGCTTTAACTATGATAGCCCTAATCTTTTTTCATGAATAAATAATGATAAAGCGGCTGAGATAAGTATTTAACACGTCACCATTTTCCTCACTCAATATAAAACCCCAATTCCAATGAAGTTGGGACGTTGTGTTAAACATAAATAACAAAATACAATGATTTGCCAATCTTGTTCAACCTATATTTAATTGAATACACTACAAAAACAATATATTTAATGTTCAAACTGATAAACTTTATTGTTTTTAGCAAATAATCATGAGCTTAGAATTGTATGGCTTCAACACGTTCCAAAAAAGCTGGGACAGGGTCATGTTTACCACTGTTACATCACCTTTTCTTTTAACAACATTCAATCAACGTTTGGGAACTGAGGACACTAATTTTTGAAGCTTTGTAGGTGGAATTCTTTCCCATTCTTCCTTGATGTACAGCTTCAGCTGTTCAACAGTCCGGGGTCCCCGTTGTCGTATTTTACGCTTCATAATGCGCCACAGATTTTCAAGGTGAGACAGGTCTGGACTGCAGGCATTCCAGTTTAGTACCCGCACTCTTTTACTACGAAGCCACGCTGTTGTAACACGTGCAGAATGTGGTTTGGCATTGTCTTGCTGAAATAAACAGGGGAGTCCATGAAAAAGACTTGGATGGCAGCATATGTTTCTCCAAAACCTGTATGTACCTTTCAGCATTAATGGTGGCTTCACAGATGTCTAAGTTACCCATGCCATTGGCACTAACACAGCCCCATACCATCACAGATGCTGGCTTTTGAACTCTGCGTCTTAACAGTCCGGATGGTTCTTTTCCTCTTTGGCCCGGAGTACACGACGGCCACAATTTCCAAGAACAATTTGAAATGTGGACTCGTCAGACCACAGAACACTTTTCCACTTTTCATCAGTCCATCTTAGATGAGCTCGGGCCGAGAGAAGCAGACGGCGTTTCTGGGTGTTGTTGACGAATGGCTTTTGCTTTGAAAGTAGAGTTTCAAGTTGCACTTACGGATGTAGCGCCGAACTCTATTAACTGACATTGGTTTTTTGAAGTGTTCCTGAGCCCACGTGGTGATATCCTTTCCACATTGATGTCGGTTTTTGATGCAGTGCCGCCTGAGGGATCGAAGGTCACGGGCATTCAATGTTGGTTTTCGGCCTTGCCGCTTACATGCAGTGATTTCTCCAGATTCTATGAGCCTTGTGATGATATTATGGACCATAGATGATGAAATCCCTAAATTCCTTGCAATTGTACATTGAGGAAAATTGTTCTTAAACTGTTTGCCTATTTTCTCACGCACTTGTTTACAAAGAGGTGAACCTCGCCCCATCTTTGCTTGTAAATGACTGAGCAATTCAGGGAAGCTCCTTTTATTCCCAATCATGGCACCCACCTGTTCCCAATTAGCCTGTTCACCTGTGGGATGTTCCAAACAGGTGTTTGATGAGCATTCCTCAACTTTTTTGCCACCTGTCCCATCTTTTTTGGAACTATTTTTTTGGTTGCTATTGACCGGAAAATTTCACCAGATGTTGGGAACAGCACAAGTAATTTATACATACAAAGAAAGTAGAACAAATAACATCAGAAATTAAGTTGTGTATACAAATGTGAACTGACACTGGGGAAAAGTATTGAAGACATGAAGAAAGGGAGGTGCAAAAAGGCATGGAAAGCCAAGAAAACACCTAAAATCGATCAATAATTAAACAGCAATCCAGCCCCTTGTCAGTGCAAATGAATATCAGCTGGTTCAGTCCTAATTGATGGCCTACAAAAAGGTCTCATTCCCAAGGTGTGAGTCAAGACACATCTCATGATGGGTAAGAGCAGAGAGCTGTCTCAAGACCATTGCAAACAAATTGTTGCAAAACATAACGATTGTCATTGGTGCATATCTAGGGGCCATAATTCGTAAGTGCAAAGCAAATTATACCACCATAAATTTGCCTTGATCAGGTGCTCCTCGCAAGATTTCTGACAGAGGAGTGCAAAGAATAATCAGAAGAGTAGTCCAGGAGCCAAGGACCACCTGTGGAGAGCTTCAAAAAGATCTGGAATTAGCAGGTACTGTTGTCACAAGGTAAAGGGTAAGAGTAAGTAATCCACTCCACCGCCATGGCCTGTAAGCACGCTCACCACGCACCATTGCTGAAAAAAAAAAAAAAAAAAGCATGCCAAATCTCGTTTAAAGTTTGCTGAACAACATTGGGACAAGCCAGTTAAATACTGGGAGAATATAGTCTGGTTTGATGAGAGCATAATTGAACCCTTTGGATGCCATAATGCACACCACATTTGGAGGAGAAATGGCACTGCACATCATCCTAAAAACACCAGGCCAGCAGTCAAGTTCAGAGGAGGGAACATGATGGTGTGGGGCTGCTTTTCAAAAAATGGTACTGGTAAACTCCACATTATTGAAGGAAGGATGAATGGGCAAATGTACTGAGACATTCTTGACATCTACGGGGATGATGGAAATGAAACGAGGGTGGACATCCGGATAATGATCAAAAGCACACTGCCAAGGAAACTCTCAATTGGTTTCAAAGAAAAAAAAATAAACCTGCTAGAATGGCCCAGCCAATCACCAGACTCTAATCCAATTGAAAATCTATAGAAAGAACTGAAAGTCAAAGTCCACAAAAGAAGCTCACAGAACCTTCAAGATTTGAAGACTGCTTGTGTGGAGGAATGGGCCACAATCACACCAGAGCATTGCATACGACTAGTTTCTCCATACCGGAGGAGTCTGGTAGCTGTCACTGCAAACAAACGCTTTTGTATAAAGTATCAAATAAATACCAGTTGGCGTGTTCAATACGGTTTCCCTGTGTCGTTTCACATTATTACACACAACTTCATTTTTGAGCTTATTTGTTCTACTTTCTTTGCATGTATGGATTACTTGGGTTGGTCCCAACATCTGGTGAAATGTTCAGGTCAATAGCACCTTTGGAAATATATTTAATGAGAAAAATGGTGATGTGTTATATACTTATTTCATTCGCTGTACGTGCCTCCATAGTGACATATGGTGGTATTAGATGTCATCATAAAGGTAACACTGTATTTGTTGGGGGGGCGAGGGGCATTTCTTTCGGTGAGGTGTTTATTTCTTCATGTGGTTGGTGGTCAAGTAAGGCACTGTGTCTCTTGGTGTGGAAGCCACCATTTTGGTGGGAATACGAGTTATTGTATTTTATGTCTTGATCTAACCTTCATTATCTACTTTGGCATTATTTGTGAAAGGAATTATATATACTGTATATAAATGAATATTTAATCACTTTCAAGCTTGAAGATATGTGAGGATCATGAAGGATTTTCCGTGCCATAAAAAACAAACAATGTTAAATGTCAGAAAACAGATTGGAGCTGGGAGCAGAAGATGATGCTGCGACGTGGGCACGACCATCTTAACAAGACGCCAGATACAGGAGCGAGGAGAGTAATCCAAGTAGACTTACCTTGCTCTTCAAACTGTGCTGCTTTCTGCTTCCGCTTCTCTTCCATTCGCTCTCGATTTTGCTGCCTTTTGAGCAGACGTTCCTCTTTGTCCTTGGCCTGAAAAGCACATTTGAAAAGAAACACGTAGTGATAGACGACACCCTTTTTTGAAGGGATTACCTCTGCCAAGGAAGCTATGTTTTCTTTGCTTTAGCAAGATCCAAGACAGCATTCATTTTTGTTTTCTAATTACTGCCGATTGGGATACAAGCGCAGAGGCAATTATTTTTTCTTTTTACTAACAGATTACTGTGTAAAGTCCTTGATGAAGTCTTATGCATCCAACTCACTGCAGATCTCCGTCGTTCCTCCACCGTGACCTCATCGTCGGAGTCGCTATAGTAACGGGAGTACAGGAAGGGCTTGTGGACGTAGGCCTTGCGGCGAGGTTTGCTCTCTTTGCCTTCTTCTCCTGTCTCCTCGCTTGCTTCTCTCTTGTCTGAGTTCACACCTTAAAAGTGGAAATAGAAGGGGGAAAAATACCGAGCAATCATATACGGCATAACGGCCTGTAAAATAAAGTCTGTGGTACAAAAGAAGTGAGACCGTCGAGTGTGCGCTCGCCCTCCTCAGAGGAATCGGACAACGGCTCCTCGTCTTCGCTCTCCCCTTCAAATGATGACAGGTCACTGGTGTGCACGGAACTCACTGTGATGTCACTCAGGCCATCTAAATCAGAGTCCTCCAAAGAATACTCTGCAAATTATGACACCACAGATACATGATACATTTTCCACTAAGACAATACAATAACACCACTCTATTAGCATCAAAACTAAATATTTGATACCAAAATACAGGTACATCTTGATAAATTACAATACAATAGAAAAGTCAGTGTATTTCAGTACTCATACATTATATAGATTAATTCAACACTGGGGGAAATATTTTCCAGAGAGCAAATTCCTGCCTAATTTCGACATTACAAATCGTTTTTTTTATCGTTTCTTTATTGTTTATTACATAATATTCTAGTTTCTAGAGATGGTGAATTTGGGGTTTTCGTTTGCCGTAAGATACAGTCCCCCCCAAAAGTATTGGAACAGCGAGGTCAATTCTTTTTTGTTTTGTTTGTTGTATACTGAAGACATCTGGGTTTTAGATCAAAAGATGAATATGAGACAAAAGTTCAGGATTCCATCTTGTATTTCATGGTATGTACATCTAGATGTGTTAAACAACTCAGGACAGTGCACCTTTTGTTTGAAGCCAACACACATTTTTTTCACTACTTTTTTCCATGTAGAAATTGCCTTAATATTCTTAGCTACAGACAGTTCTAACTGAAAATAAGCAAAGTAGTACTGACCTTCCTTTATCCTCTCTTTGGCTTTCTGCTTGGCCTGACAGCTATCTTCCTCCTGCTTTTCTTCTGAAGGTTTCCCACTTGTTTTACTGCCCACTTTGGGTTTCTCCTCAGCCTGGTCTTCAGCTCGTGGCTCTTCCTCCTCCATTCTGTTCTCCTCCGTGGAGATTTCCTTCCCAACATCCATCTGGGCCAGAGGGTCATCAGTCTTTACCTCTGATTCTTGGCCCTCCGCCGCCGGCTTTGCATCGTCTGCCTCTTGCTGTTCGGTCTTCTTGTCTTCCTCCTCATCCAGACTCATGTCCTGCTCGCCGTCTTCAACGAGATCGTCGAGGGCTTGGAGGCCCCTCTCGGGGGCCCTGCTGTTGGCCTCCTGGTTGAGAGAGGTGATGGCGTCCAGGATGGACATGGCGTCTGTGGCAGCAGTGGACGTCGGCGCAGACGATGAGGCTACCACAATAACATGATCATAAGTAACTACAATGAAAGTCTCCATTTTACCGTACAATATCGGAGCTCAAGCAATAATAACTGCGCCTCACATGCACGTTGTATTGTTATGATGCAAAATCTATTTTTTATCCGATTTATCGATGAGATAATCAATAAACTATTCTATAGTTCCAATAATCTTTGACAGCTGCAACCCTAGCCTCTCTATATGGGAAATTTTCACCGATTTTGGGTGGGTCTGCAACATATCGCTGCGGTGAACAGCGTTTCACTGTACATATGAAAATAAATTCTCCCAAGTAAAACACTTACACTACAGTGCACTAGTGCTGGGCGATATGACCTCAGATTCATATCACGGTATAAATTGTATCCCTTCATGGTCACGGTATATATCGCGGTATAAGCGTCAGTGTAAAAATGATCATGGAAGCATTTATGAATAGGTTGTTGTTTTCGTTAATATAGTGTCATGTTGTGTTATCAGGTGTTCAAACAGATTTGATAAGATTGATCCGAAGAGCTTTTACCGCACACCAAACAAACCGAAACTCGTCGAAAGCTTTGAATCGCAGCAATTAAGCTTAATAAGTGGAACCTACTGACAACGACCGTGTTTACTTTCGACACTTTATATTTAACTTCCTGATTATGTTTTTTAATGTCCATCCATCCATCTCACTAGGGTCGGGGGCGTACTGGAGCAGAGAGGCGGTGGACACCCTGAATTTGACCGCAGGAGACAGACACAAACAAGCATTCGCACTTACATTCAAAACTACGGGCAATTTAGTGTCTTCAATTAACCTACTGTGCATGTTTTGGGATGTGGGAGGAAACCGGAGTACCCGGAGAAAACCCACGCAGGCACGGGGAGAACATGCAAACTGCACACAGACGAGGCCGGATTTGAACCCAGGGCCTCAGAACTGTGAGGCAGACGTGCTAACCAGTCGTTCACCGTGCCGCCTGTTTTGTTATGCATTATGATATTATATATCATATTTTCTCATTGAATTTTTATAATATTATCATCTAAGTGGAGAGAAACAACCAAAGTAAGAATTTAATTATTGTTCTTTTACTGTGCATATGACAAACATCTTTAATATTGTTCATATTAGGTACAAATAACAATAACAAACGCAGTCTTGACTTTACTCCATATGTAAATACAATACATAATATTATATAAAACATAAAAGCAAGCTGCATTTAGATTTCGATTTAGATTTAATTCTTGAGGAATTTATTGTTATGCATGTAGAAATCTTTGGCAATAAAACTTTACACAATATCAGTCTGCATGCTGCAGGCTGGACAAGAGTTCAGGACACGTCTTCAAAAAGCTTTGCTGCATATCTTTGCTTGACATTAGCTGACAACAAACTTGCATACAGTGCGGAGTAGCCACAAAAACATTATTATGCATCTTTCTTTCTTCTGTTAATTACTTCTTGCCCTCCTTTAGTAATAACAATACTTTCAAAAAAATTGTGTTGCTTGTTACCTGCACAGAGAGGCGAGAATTAGAGAGTACACCAGTGCGAACTCCCAGACTTTTCTTTCCACCTCCCAACTTCTGCGCTGCTCCCTCCGCCAGTTGCCACCAGGTGACATTATTGTTCTGCTAAACATCTCCCTGTTCCCTCTCCAGTATGTCTGTCAGTTGTCTTCAGTGTGAGTAATTTTAACTTGATTTTACTTTTATTAAACAGTTCTCTTTACATGTGTAAGCAAGGTAGAAATGCGAAAACAGCACTTAAAACACTGCACGTATCGTTACTAAAAATGATATGATAGTGTTTTTCTGTCTGGAACATATTCAATACCGCTTATCCTTTTCAGGGCAGCGGGGAGCGAGAGCCTATCCCCGCTGTCAAACCCTGGACTGGTTTCCAGTCAGTTGCAGGGCACATATAGAGACAGACAACCATTCACTCTAACATGTAGATTTACATCCACCATCACTGAGTGGGACCTGAAGACTGAACCCACCAAAGTGAGGCGAATGTATCACTACACCACCAGTGACTAATCTGCAACAAATTATTTCAATTTACATTATTTCCAATGGAGAACAACTTCTTGGACTAACCCGGAAATCAACCAACATTACAAAACTTCTTGGACTAACCCGGAAATCAACCAACATTACAAAATGGACTGTGTTCAACTTCGGAGGTCCCGCTATGATAGTTAGTGGATGGATGAGCAGGAGCGAGGTAAAGAGTGACTGAGGGACGTCATCAAACATACCCTGCTGAGGAACGACGGCATCCGCTTTGGTCTCCGTCGAGGGCACCGCCTCTGGCGGCTCCACACTGGTGGTGCCGGGCGACAGAAACTGGTGGACCACTTTCTCCACCTGCGGCCTGAAGATGTGGTTGACTTTGGGATCCACCACCTGGGCTACGATTCTGTCCACTCCCTGCTCCAGCATGCCGGATCTAAGAGGGACGTTTGTTAAGTTTCACTTCAAACCTGAATAACAACACGGATGGAAACAAACTTACTTACTGCAACACAAGCTGTCTGATGTTGTTTCGCAACTGGTTTTTGTTCAACTGGGGGCTCCATGTGTGGTTGGAGAGGTGATTGGAGACAAAGTTGTCCACTCGTTGTTTCAGGTTCAGGTAAGCTGGCTGAAAAAGATACGGACGTGTTCTCCCCAATTTTTCCACAAACTTTCAAGACTACTACTCATCAGATTTGACCGATAGTAATATGTAAATGTTATTATATCTATCTATAGCGCTTATCTTCATAATTGTTGCGGGTGAGCTTTTGCCTATCCCAGCTGACTTTGGGCGAGGTGCACCCTGGACCGGTCACCAGCCAATCGCAGGGCATAGTGACCAACATTATTTCAGTATCCATACTTTTAGTGACATTCTTGTTTTGGTGGTGTGCCATGCATGCCGTGACATTTTCTTAATGTAAATTAGGTACTTAGGCTCAATATAGGTTGGGAACCACTGCTTTAATGGACATCGGCATCATACATAATTGCATATTTAACAGTGTATTTTTGTATTTGCCTTAACACTTTAAAAAAAACGACCTCACAAAGGCATTCATAGGCCAGCATCAACGTCATTACTGAAACACGCTCCAAGCAAACCCGAACTACCTGTATAATCAGAGTGAATGGAGACCATTGGCAGCATTGCGGGTATGGTAAAAGGAAATAAACTGTTAAATAACTTTATAATGTTGGAATAAGTTCCTTCAGCCTACAAAAAAATAAAAAATAAAAAAAATCACCACTAGTAGTGATTTAGAGTTAGCTGGCGTAGCCCAACACATGATGGTGACTGTTAAGCATTAAAATGCACGATGAAACGTCAAATGGACGTTAGATAAATTGTATTCATTTTGTCATGTCGTTACCTTAGTGTCGACGTCTGCTAGGCAGTCTCTCCTGAACTGGTCGAAGAGTCCTTGTGTTTTTAAGTGATTGACGATCATTGACACTAGCTGGGGATCGCCCGGTGGTAACGCCGCCATGTTTAAATTCGATTGATTCGATTTTATTCATTGAATGAGAGCATATCGGCACCGAACAGGGGAGTTTCAGCGCTCTCAACCCAGAAGAGTTTAAATACAAACATTTTTGTGAACCGGAACTACAACGACTACTTCCTGTTTGTGGCAGTCATCTTGAACCGACACTCCGGCGATGGTCTCGCACCTTCTGCTCGATTCATTTCAATCGAGACTTTGGGCATAAGCACACTCCTAAAAAAAATCATAACACGCTGAAATTTTAAGCGATATTCATGCGGTTTGTTTTAACACAAACGTCAGACATATGGTTACAACACATACAAATCAGTCTGCGTTTAAAATGTTTTTCTTTCACTCAAAAACTGTTACTTTTAAGGAGATAGTAAATTGAAAAAGTCTCCTGGTAGAAGTATGAGACCCACATGCATCCAATTTATATACATATATAAAATACCTTAAAATATAAGAATAGGTTATGTTTTAGATCTAAAGGTAAACAAACTATGTAAAAAAACACTTTGGCAGCGGTGGGATTCGAACCCACGCCTCCGAAGAGACTGGAGCCTTAATCCAGCGCCTTAGACCGCTCGGCCACGCTACCTTGTGCCCTTAACCGGTAATTTACCATTATAGAGGATCAATCGTCTCAAAATTATGAGTTGAAATGTTTATTTCAATATTTAATTTATGGTCCATCGTAGTAGACAATATGAATGAATAAAATTAATTTTGAAAAATTTTAATATTGGAATAAAGTGGGGGGAAAAAAGACTATTTATTTATTAGTTTAATATCGGCGCTGTTGGTGCCCCATAAACCATGTTGATGACCCGTGCTTTATTCACTACTGTACTATGTTCAATTGACCCGTGTTAAATTATTCTGATGGTATTTGTCAGCGTTCATAAAACAGGCAACCACAATTTATATATGAATAAATCAATTTCTGAAAGGATTAGGGGGCCCCGTGAAAAAATTTAAATCTCACTTCGGGTCCCATCCACTCCAATGCTGTAAATTGAAAATATAAATACTCATTCCTGGGCTTGTGAGAACTATCATCGCCCACCTCCTTCATTGTGTAAAAAACAAACTAAACTAAAACACACGCATCAATCACATATGAAATACATGGTGGACAGAAGCCTCACTTGAGATGACTGTGGCTCATACCTTAATTAAAACATTGACTCATTCAACAACACCATTTATTCATGTTTATGAGAATTGAAAGTGGGAAAGTTTTTTCATATACACTTTTGATTATAGCAAAAATTCCAAATTGGATTACAAAAAATAAATCAAATTTGTTTTCATAATTAGGCAGGAATTGCCCTCCTGGAAAGTACTCCATGTGTTTAATCAATCCGTATAATATATGACTTTCATTTATTTAAAAAAAAAAAAAAAAAACGTTTCAACAATATCATTTATTAAGATGCACCGACCGGTAAATAAAAACACCAAACAAAAAAAATAAAGCAGGCAGCTTTGAATTGGTGTCACAGGGTTTTGGTGGGACAGTTGGGGGGTAAGACCCGGCGCGAGTTGTCGCGCACCCATGGGTGATCGATGACACACTGTAGCGTTAGACGATCGGTGGGGCTGTGGCGCAGCAGCTTGCGGATCAGGTCCCGTGCACCCTCGGAGACGACGTTTGGGAATTTCAGATCCACCTGGGGGGTCGGGGGGAGAAAAAAAAAAAAAAAAGCGCAGTTTGAATCGGTTCATAAACCAATAATGACTTCTCAAATTCAGCTTTTATGAGTTGTAATCTTTGATAAAACCTAGAAGACTGTTTAAAGAATTTAGCTTATCCAAATGTGTAATGTTATTACCTTCCAGTCACAGTTTTTACTCAACCACCAAATTTTACAGCAGCATGAAATGCACTTCATTCATTCATCTTCCGTTCCGCTTATCCTCACAGCTAAATGACAAAGGCTAAAAATACCTAACCCACCCCATCAAAGAGGGAATTCAGTGGCAAATGACATTGTAACTAATGTGTAACAGGGCAAACTAAAGCCTCAAGTAGTAGACAGCCTTATTTTCTTTGCCAATTTTTTTTTATGGAAATTAGGCAACCTACCTGGCATGCACCTGAAGTGTAGGGCTGCAATGATTAATCCATAAAATTGATAAAAATCAATAATTAAAAGTGTTGGCAACAAATTTCATTAGCAATTCGTTGTGTCGCGCGATGGTAACGTCAATCAACCGCTGCATCGCGCCATATTGACATCAGTCACCTGCTCCGTTGCACACAGCAGTGGATCCAGAGGGTGCTGAGTCATGGGTATGACCTATTTGGAGCTCTAAACCAATCAATACGCTGACACAGCCGTCCAACTCTGTCGGCTCATCGTGCGCTCCCCGCGCCAGCTCACCACAACAATGACAATTTGAGTCCGGAAAAACTATCGTGTCCGTTTCATTGATCGAACAATAAGTCTATATAGAAATGATCATGACAGGCCTAGCTCACGCATCACGCACTTGTTCACCAAGTGGTTGGTGAACCCTGCTTGTGAACAACTGAGCCTTTCAGGGATGCTCCTTTTATACCCTATCATGACACTCACTCACTTTCCAATTAACCTGTTCACCCGTGGAATGTTCCGAACAGGTTTTGCTCACTGCTCGTTTTTCTTTTTTTCTGATCATGCAGAGATCGGGATCTCAGGTGCAGGGTTCATTTAAATGTGATTTGCATATTCAAATATGGGCGTGGACAGGGAGGAGTCGGCTACTCCAACATGTGCGCTCATTTCCACGTTGATTGGAATGTACGAAGGAAATGTGCTTGATTTCATGAGTACGCAGAGTTTCATACATCTGAAACGTACGACGTTTTCTGGATTTGAGCGTACGCCATGTTTTAGGAGGAAATCCACGCAAGTCTTTGTAAATGAGACCCCTGGACTTTAAATTAATTGACAGTTACACCAGAAACCTGCGCTCCCAGTTATCAGGAGACCCATTGACCACCCCCATAAAGGCAGCAGCCCCCCCCCTTTGACACGGGCTCTCACTCGCTCGATCACCTTGCCGAAGGCTGGGTCAGCCAGGAAGCCCCACCTCTCACCACAAGGTGGCGAGGACACATCAGACCTTTCCCCACCGCCGGGCACCCTGCCAGCGCCCTGAGCTACCCTTTCGTTTGCCTGGGCAGCTCGCGGACAAAGGTCCGTTGGGAGGGAAACTGGCGGTGCACGTCTGCTCCAAGCGCCTTGCGACCGGCAACACCCACGGGATTCGGTCGCCCTGTGCTCGGAACGCACTCTTTTTTATTTCTTCCTCCTTTTCCCATCAAATCAACCTGTTCCCCGTACGGACCAGACCGGTCAAACATTCGTGAGATCGAACAGCCTGCCTAAATTGTGTTCCACGCAACGTTAAGTCCAATTTGCGGCCTACTAAAGTACAGATTGGTGCATATTACACACACACACACACACACACACACACACACAGGTATGATAATGCAGGCATCTATCTGATTGTTTTTTTTGTTTTTTAAATGACTGTCAAGAATGGGCTAATTCCTTCATTACATTATTTTTTTAGATTATTTTACCGTCATAATTCTTTTGTACGTTTCAGATGGAGAGCGACTTTCAAAGGGAGGGTTCCCCACAAGGCATTCAAAACAGAGGACTCCGATGCACCACAGGTCCACCTTCTCGCTGTGGGTGCGGCCCTCGACCATCTCAGGAGGGAGGTAATCCAGGGTTCCACACATTGTACGACGCCTGCACAAATGTCAATGCAGTATGTGAAGTTTGCAATTGTGGCTTTAAAAAAAAAAACCTGTAGTTTCAAAAATCTGAGGGCTGCTTACCTGAGAGAAGGTGCATGAACTGACCAACCAAAATCTGCAATTTTCAGCTGTCCACGATAGCCAAGAAGTAGATTCTCTGGTTTGATATCGCGATGGATCACTTTCTTCGAGTGGCAGTATAACAGTGCATCTGAGATCTCTTCCATGTACTGGAAATGCAAGCGGTGAAAGCTTCAGAACTTATTCACATATAAGCAAACAATATGAGACGAGTCTTCAAAACGACATTGTCGCCATTGACCAAATTGTCATGTCTCATTTTAGAGCACAAAGTCTTACAGTGGCAGTGCGCAGGTCATCAAAGCGTCCGTATTTCTGGAGCTCCTTGTACAGCTCGCCACGTGGCGCATATTCGAGCACCAAAAACACCCTCTTGCGATCATGAAAATAGTTGTAAAAGCGAAGGATGTTGTGATGCCTAAGAAGGAAAAAAATATATATTTATGTATACAGTGGTGCCTTGACTTACAAGTGGCCCGATTTAGGAGCTTTGAGATACGGGCCGTCGCTGAGTCATTTTTTATTAATTTTTTTGCTTTGACTCGTAAGCAAAATTTTGAGATGCAGGCGGGTGGAAGTGAACTGAATGAGCATCAATTTGGAACTCATGATGGTAGCAGCAGAATGAATTCTGAAGTCTACAAAACCATTTTGTCTGGCAATTTAAAGAAAAATGCATCCAAACTAATCGAGTGAAGCTTCATCATGCAACAAGACAATGACCCAAAATAGACTGCCAACACAACAAAGGACTTCATCAGGGGGAAAAAGTGGAAGTTTTCTTTTTTTTTTTTTTTTTTTTCTCTCAACTGGCCAAGTCAATCACGGGGCCTTAACCAAATAGAGCATGCATTTTACCTTTACTTTTGTCTCATAGTCATCTTTTGATCTCAAACTAAAATTTCTTCTTCACTATACAACAACAAAAACAAAGGAATTGACCTTGGCGTTCCAATACTTTTGGAGGGGACTATATGCCTCAAGTGCAGGGGGGTGATGGGGGGGGGGCTGTAAGCACATTCGTACATTAAGAATATAAAAATATGACAATTTCAAGGTGAATTACTTCCACATGCCTGTCAAAGTTAAGATTGGAGTCTTAATATTGTTGTTAAAAAAAAAAAAAAAAAAAATCCTTCTAAATCTAAACCAGGATCCTAGAACGGATTGTGTGTGACCATAGAGGTTTCCACTGTACTATGTAGATGGCTGCGAAGTGAGTCAAGGGAAACAAAATGAAACACAGCAGAAGACACTTACTTGAGGTGGGCCTGGATCTCGATTTCCCTCCTGAGCTGGTGCTCCACGCCCTCCTTCTCCATTTGGGACTTAAACAACACCTTCAGAGCCACAACTGCCTGCAGCTTCTTCACCTTGGCAAGGTACACATTGCCAAACTTGCCCTTCCCCAGGGGTCGACCGATGTCAAAGTCATCAATGGTGATCTGCCTGCTGTAAAAGAGTGGGAGACATTCAATATTGATTCAGGGAGTCTTCTAAACTGATTCAACACCTGGCCACTGGTGGCCGCACAAATCCACATGCACACACACGTTTGTACAGTATAATGCATTTTTACAGTGCATGATTTTGCTTCTACCCATATGTTAAAAATATGAAGTATTATCTGCATTTTGTTAGTTTTCTTCAAAGAATTATTCTAAAGTTAAGCACTTTATTTGAACACAATACTTTCTTTTTATTTTCTTGCTCTTATTTTGAAATTCACAGCCCTACTTTTATTTAGTAAATGAGAAAACACACAGTTGTGCTCATATGTTTGATTACCCAGGCAGAATTTGTAAGATGGGTACAATTCCTTAAAGAAAACATGAAGGGGCAGGCGAATCACATTGCATTTTAATGGGATTCAAATTAAATTGTCAAGCATTTCAGAAAAGCATTATCATGAAACAAAACATAACCATAAAGAAATTAATGATGGTTGTTGTTCAGTCATCAGTCGTATTTAAGAAAACAACAACATTTCTTCACAAATTCTGCCAGGGTATGTAAACTTATGAGCACAACTGTACACATATGCAGTTATACGTACCCTTCTCATACAGGAATGAAAGTGTAGGCTACAACTTTTTCATAACATCTAGGTGGCGGCATACATTTATAAAGATTTTTTTTCCATTTTCCCCTATACCCATGTATAATGCGCACGATTGACTTTCAACAATTTTTGGGGGGGAATTTGCATTATACACAAGAAATTACGGTATTTAAAGTCCCCTGGATATGATCGGCCTTGACATAATTCGACGATCCGTCATTGATCGGCTCTGCAAACAATATTTACTCCACATCACCATCGTGCACAGTATATTCAAATCCAAAAGCTAGTTTATTTTTAGCCTTGTCGTGTGGGTTTTGACGTAGTACTGTAAATATCTGACAACCAATAAGTTTTTTTTTTTTTTTTTTTTTTAAACATGTCGGCGGTGTGGGACAGACAATACGTAATGTCTGGATCAGATTACAAGACAAATTTGGTCTTTCACAATTGCACTATGTCAGACTACTGCAAATATTTCGATATGTTTGACACAAATATCTGTGAAAAAAGCAGGGAATGACTGTTTACTTACTTTGCAACCAAACTGGAGGATGAACCAACACACTCTCTCACAGGTCCTAAAAATTATATACACCATCAGTACAATAAGTGGAAAATCTGTAGTGGCTTTATTTGAAGAGGCTCGCATTACCTGGGATGACGTTTTTGTCTGCGACTAGCCACGGCTTCATCAGTACACACTGTGGGCCCGCCACCATGCTGGGGGTCTGGTCAAATAGGTCAAAGGCAGAAATGAATGACTAATGATCTTTACAGTTACTATAATATGAGTACAATGACATTTATCGAGGGCCATTCTCTTGCAATACAAAGAAAAAATATGTAATAGTAGAAAATATTAGGGATGTCCTGATCACATTTTGAGTATCTGCTGATACATAGTCCAGAGCCTATACCTGTCACTACCAAAACTGACTTTTAATATTTAAAAGAACAAGTAAAAATAATACAGTAACAAGTAAAATAATCATCGTAAAAGATAGAAATAAAAAACTAAATATATTTAGCAAATAGAAATATTTTTGGTAATCTAATTGACCTAAAATGTATTTATTATTTTATTTTATGTATTTATTTTCAGTCTGATTTCATGTCAAGTCACTGATGGTGTAGTGGCACATTTGCCTGACTTCGGTGCAGACAGCGTGGGGTCAGTTCCCATCACTTTTCCACTTTGCATCAGTCCATCTTAGATGAGCTCGGGCCCACAGAAGCCGACGGCGTTTCTGGGTGTTGTTGATAAATGGCTTTTTGCTTTGCATAGTAGGGATCGAAGGTCACGGGCTTTCAATGTTGGTTTTCGGCCTTGCCGCTTACATGCAGTGATTTCTCCAGATTCTCTGAACCCTTTGATGATATTCTGGACCGTAGATGATGAAATCCCTCAATTCCTTGCAACTGCACATTGAGGAACATTATCCTTCAACTGTTCGACTATTTTCTCACACACTTGTTCACACCGAGGTGTTACCTCGCCCCATCTCTGCTTGTGAATGACTGAGCAATTCAGGGAAGCTCCTTTTATACCCAATCATGGCATCCACCTGTTCCCAATTAGCCTGTTCACCTGTGGGATGTTCCAAACAGGTATTTGATGAGCATTGCTCAACTTTCTCAGTCTCTTTTGCCACCCGTCCCAGCTTTTTTGGAATGTGTTGCAGCCATAAAATTCTAAGTTCATGATTATTTGCTAAAAACAATCAAGTTTATCAGTTTGAACATTAAATAGCTTGTCTTTGTACTGTATTCAATTAAATATAGGTTGAACGTGATTTGCAAATCATTGTATTCTGTTTTTATTTATGTTTAACACAACGTCCCAAGTTGATCGGAATTGGGGTTGTAGTTAAACGCTTGTTATAATCATCTTACCTGTTGCTGGAAAGCCCTTGGATGATGATTTTCTTTATTCTATAAAGAAATAAATGTTAATTATTGCATTTCTCAAATGATTGTCCTTAGATTTGTATGCAGTTGGGATGCAAAGTAAAATTTGACATGTATTGTTCATATTTTGCACCACCCATTTTTTAAATGAGGCAGGCAATCTAATATACTGTATTTACACTATATCCCTGCAATACACAACGCATATTTAAGTTTATATTGCTTTATAATTCAATACACCTAAATTGTACAACTCCACTGTTTTTATGCAGCCACTCATAAGATAATTTTTACTGTCTGCTCTGGTATACAATATACCGTTCATAGATATCAACAGCAAGAGTCAGCTAAACGCAAAGAATTGCATACAGGTTCACAGATAACTGCATTTTATTTCCCCCTTGAGGGATTATAGCGTATCATGTAGGTATTTTACTAAAGCCAGAAATACGGCCGCCATTTTCTTCCCATTTCGCTGTGCTGAAAATAGGTAAAGTGAATTGAGCGGAGGTCCACCAAAATCGGGGTTTCTCATTGTTTCGCGCAAGGTAATGCTTGCTCTTTTCAGATTACGTTGTTGGGAAACCCCTTTACCACCTCGTCTTTTATTTTTTTTTAATTCGGTTGAGATTTTCTGCGGTACTGACAAAGACAAAAATGGACGTCGAAAATCACACATTCATAGGATTCGGTGACGATAGAAAACTATATGGTGGCGATTCATTATTATTATTGTTGTTTTCTGTTAACTTTGAAGTAATTCTGACGGTTTGATCATCGAAATGAGATGCTCAGATGGCTCGAGCGTACGCCGCCACTGAAAGAACACGGAAAATTGTTTAAACGTCACATTTTTGTCTCAACTCATAAGAAGCATCCGGGTATTTTTCATACCAAATAGCCAAGTTTTCGATCACACATTTCCTAATGATTTGCATTCATTTCTGGGCAGAAAATGTCAAATCTTCGACATAAAAAGTGGCATGGCCTAAAATTCTCAATCCTTACGAACTAGAGCTCATTTAATTCGTGTAACACTCCTATATCCAATACCGTCTATTCTGATAGAAACTTATGTTGAAGATTTTAGTAACGTACTATATAATGCACATACATTGGGAACAATTGTAAACAACGACTATGCCGGAAACGATGTAGTATTATCCATAACGTTTAAGTGTTTCAGCAACGACGAAAAAAAACAAAACTCGTGTCATGTACAACGATTAACACCTCCAGTGTGTATTTGACTTAGTCTTTTTGTTTGTTGTTGTTTTTAACATAATTTGACGCTAATTTAGGCTCTTAATACAACGTATAGGCTAACTCAACATCGGCTAGGTCTCAACGCTCTATGATCGGATCAAAAGGGTATAAAACTCGGGGTTATCAACTCTCGTACTGCATTACCTCACAATTAAGAAACACAAAACACCCAGTTACCTGCATATTTGTGGGAAATTGTCAACTTTATATCGTGGCTCGAATTCTTCCTCGTCCGAAACGGGACGATTACGACCGCCAACTTTTTCAAAATGCCAAGACGGACGACGAAGCTGGTTGGTCAGCGTGTTGCTAATCGAAAGCTCCCATTGGCCAGGAGGGACAGGAAGAAAGAGGGAAGGAGAAGGTATGATTGGCTTAAATCAAAATCGACCCGCCATCCGTTATAACATGTGTACGTTTAAAAGGAGTCCAGATTTGACCAATTTATGAACAAAAAGTATTCACTCAAGTGCTTAGTTCATATTTTACAAATTTATGAAAAAAAAGTAGTCACTCAAAGTGCTTAGTATTTTAATTGTATTTTACGTTAAGTTTTTATCAAAAAGCAAAGTCTACAAAACAATTTTAATACTGATCGTTAACATACGCCATCATCTAATTTAATTGTACCCATTGACAATAAATCTTGCCAAAGGATTTTTACCTACAAATATTTTTGTATCATGTATGTGATATGAATGTGTCAAAAATTCACATCAAATGGCACTTTTAAACACATGAACAAAAATATGGCAATTGTTTATTAATACAGTATTGTATTCATCTGTTTGCTTTGTTTGAAAAAGAAGACAGACATACTATGCTTCAGATATTGCAATTAATTTCATTTCATAAAGCAGATAGGATGGCTAGCCTTCATGATGGTTTTGTGGACATCTTTTCCTTTCAGCTTGTCCCTTTAGGGGTCGCCACAGCGCGTCACCCTTTTCCATGTAAGCCTATCTCCTGCATCCTCCTCTCGAACACCAACTGCCCTCATGTCTTCCCTCACAAAATCCATCAACCTTCTCTTTGGTCTTCCTCTAGTCTTCCTGGCAGCTCCATCCTCATCATCCTTCTACCAATATACTCACTATTTCTCCTCTGGACGTGTCCAAACCATCGAGGTCTGGTCTCTCTAACGTTGTCTCCAAAACAACGAACCTTGGCTGTCCCTCTGATGAGCTCATTTCTAATTTTATGCAACCTGGTCTCTCCGAGCAAACCTCAACATCTTCATTTCCACCACCTCCAGCTCTGCATTCCTGTTGTCTCTTCAGTGCCACTGTCTCTAATCCGTACATCATGGCTGGCCTTACCACTGTTTTATAAACTTTGCCCTTCATCCTAGCAGAGACTCTTATGTCACATAACACACCTGACACATTCCTCCACCCGTTCCAACCTGCTTGGACCCGTTTCTTCACTTCCTGACCACACTCACCATTGCTCTGGACGGTTGACCCCAAGTATTTAAAGTCCTCCACCATTGATATCTCTTTTCCCTGTAGCCTCGCTTTTCCCTCACCAACACTCTCATTCAAAGAGTATCAGATCGAGTAATGAGGCTGAAACTTGAACTTGACGGTGTTATGTATAATATGATTAGTGGCTTTGCCCCACAGGTAGGATGTGACCTAGGAGGTGAAAGAGAAATTCTGGAAGATGGACGAAGTAGTTCTGAGCATCCCAGACAGAGAGAGAGTTGTGATTGGTGCAGATTGTAATGGACATGTTGGTGAAGGAAATAGGGGTGATGAAGAAGTGATGGGTAAGTACGGCATCCAGGAAAGGAACTTGGGAAGGACAGCTGGTGGTAGACTTTGCAAAAAGGATGCAAAGGGCTGTAGTGGACACTTTTTTCCAGAAGAAGCAGGAACATAGGGTGACCTACAAAAGCGGAGGTAGAAGCATGCAGGTGGATTAGATTTTGTGGAGGTTACTGACTGTAAAGTAGTGGTAGGGGAGAGTGTGGCTAGACAGCATAGGATGGTGGTATGTAAGATGACTTTGGTGGTAGGGAGGGAGATTAAGAAGACAAAAGGCAGAGCAGAGAACCATGTGGTGGAAGCTGAGACAGAACGAGTGTTGTGCAGCTTTTCGGGAAGAGGTGAGACAGGCTCTCGGTGGACAGGAGGAGCTTCCAGAAGACTGGACCACTGCAGCCAAGGTGATCAGAGAGGCAGGCACGAGAGTAGTTGGTGTATCTTCTGGCAGGAAAGGAGAGAAGGAGACTTGGTGGTGGAACCGAACAGTGCAGGAAATCATACAAGAAAAAAGGTTAGCTAAGAAGAAGTGGGACACTGAGAGGACCGAGGAGAGGCAAAAGGAATACATTGAGATGCGACAGGTGCAAAGGTAGAGGTCGCAAAGGCCAAACAAGAGACATATGATGTCATGTATGCCAGGTTGGACACTAAAGAAGGAGAAAAGGATCTATACAGGTTGGCCAGACAGAGGGATAGAGATGGGAAGGATGTGCAGCAGGTTCGGGTGATTAAGGATAGAGATGGAAATATATTGACAGGTGCCAGTAGTGTGCTAGATAGATGGAAATAATTATTCGAGGAGTTGATGAATGAGGAAAATCAGAGAGAAGGGAGAGTAGAAGAGGCAAGTCTGGTGGACCAGTAAGTGGCAATGATTAGTAAGGGGGAAGTTAAAAAGGCATTAAAGAGGATGAAAAATGGAAAGGCAGTTGGTCCTGATGACATTCCTGTGGAGGTATGGAAGCATCTAGGAGAGATGGCTGTGGAGGTTTTGACCAGCTTGTTCAATAGAATTCTAGCATGTGAGAAGATGCCTGAGGAATGGAGGAAAAGTGTGCTGGTGCCCATTTTTAAGAACAAGGGTGATGTGCAGAGCTGTGGGAACTATAGAGGAATAAAGTTGATGAGCCACACAATGAAGTTATGGGAAAGAGTAGTGGAGGCTAGACTCAGGACAGAAGTGAGTATTTGCGAACAACAGTATGGCTTCATGCCTAGAAAGAGTACCACAGATGCATTATTTGCCTTGAGGATGTTGATGGAAAAGTACAGAGAAGGTAAGAAGGAGCTACATTATGTCTTTGTAGATCTAGAGAAAGCCTATGACAGAGTACCCAGAGAGGAACTGTGGTACTGCACGGGAAAGTCTGAAGTGGCAAAGAATTATGTTAGAATAATACAGGACATGTACGAGGGCAGCAGAACAGTCGTGAGGTGTGCTGTAGGTGTGACAGACGAATTTAAGGTGGCGGTGGGACTGTATTAGGGATCATCCCTGAGCCCCTTCCTGTTTGCAGTGGTGATGGATAGGCTGACAGATGAGGTCAGACTGGAATCCCCGTGGACCATGATGTTTGCAGATGACATTGTGATCTGCAGTGAAAGCAGGGAGCAGGTGGAGGAACAGTTAGAAAGATGGAGGCATGCACTGGAAAGCAGAGGAATGAAGATTAGCCGTAGTAAAACAGAATATATGTGCATGAATAAGAGAGGTGGTGGGGGAAGAGTGAGGCTACAGGGGAAGACTTTAAATACTTGGGTCAACCGTCCAGAGCAATAGTGAGTGTGGTCAGGAAGTGAAAAAACAGGTCCAAGCAGGTTGGAACGGGTGGACGAAGGTGTCAGGTGTGTTATATGACAGAAGAGTCTCTGCTAGGATGAAGTGCAAAGTTTATAAAACAGTGGTGAGGTCAGCCATGATGTACGGATTAGAGACAGCGGCACTGAAGAGACAACAGGAAGCAGAACTGGAGGTAGCGGAAATGAAGATGTTGAGGTTCGCTCTCGGAGTGACCGGGTCGGATAAAATTAGAAATGAGCTCATCAGAGGGACAACCAAGGTTTGATGTTTTGGAGACAAAGTTAGAGAAAGCAGACTTCGATGGTTTGGACACGTCCAGAGGAGAAATAGTGAGTATATTGGTAGAAGGATGATGAGGATGGAGCTGCCAGGCAAGACAGCTGGAGGAAGACCAAAGAGAAGGTTGATGGATGTCGTGAGGGAAGACATGAGGGCAGTTGGTGTTCGAGAGGAGGATCCAGGAAATAGGCTTACATGGAAAAGGATGACACGCTGTGGCGACCCCTAAAGGGACAAGCCGAAAGGAAAAGAAAAAGACCCTTGCTGTCTCTTCTCCCTGTAGCCTCACTCTTCCCCCACCTACCCTCTCATTCTTACTTCGGCTAATCTTCATTCCTCTGCTTTCCAGTGCATGCCTCCATCTTTCTAACTGTTCAACCTCCTCCTCTCACTGCAGATCACAATGTCATCTGCAAACATCAAGGTCCACGGGGATTCCAGTCTAACCTCATTTGTCAGCCTATCCATCACCACTGCAAACAGGAAGGGGCTCAGGGCCGATCCCTGATGCAGTCCCACCTCCACCTTAAATTCATCTGTCACATTTATAGCTATATATTTATGTGGACATCTATAGTCTGTAAATACTGAGGTGGATTTATGTAATTGTCAAAGATCTTTAAAAGAACAGAACCTGTGTCCTTAAAGTCGAATCAACTTACACTATCTTATTTAGATGTTAAATTGTCATTGAATGTAACACATATTGAGAATTCAATGAATGGAGGGAATGAACAAAAGAAAAACAACTGCATTTGTTTTAAAAGACTCATATTGTATATACAAATGTGAAGGTCTGACAGCCCAAACCCAAAATCACCACATGCATATAACCACTCACTTATTTACAAGAGATTCTTGACACTGAGTAGTACTTTTATCAAGTTACAGCACTTGTTGCCTTACAGAAGGTGTGGGGAACCTTTTTCGCAGAATTCTTCTAAAATTGTACGAAATGTAGGAAAAACCTATGATGCAATATTGAAACAACTCCATCCATTCATGTATCTTCTTCTCTCACCGGGATCAGGAGTAAGCCTAATCGAGCTGACTTTGGGTGAGTGGGGGTGTTCACCCTGGACTGGTCACCAGGGCACATGTAGACAAGCCATCCACACATTTATACCTAAGGACAATTGGGAGTCTTCAATGAAACTAACATATGTTTTTGTGGAAGGAAGCCGGAATACCCAGAGAAACTGGAGCGCAAACTCCACACTGGAAGGCCAATACCCAAACCTCAGAACTCTGAGGCAGATGTGCTCGCCAGCGCAACACATTCATTGTACACATTGGTGCATTGAGATACAAGTGACTCAACTTACAAGTTTTAACGAGATTCCGTAATTTCTCGTGTATAATGTGCACCCATGTATAATACGCACCCCCAAAGTTGACCTCAAAATTCTGGAAAACCCTTCTACCCATGTATAATGCATTCTTACAGTGCATGATTTTGCTTCTACACATATGATCAAAACATGAAGTACTATGCCTTTCAGTCTATTAGTTTAATCATAACGCTAAATAGCATATATGCAGTGGTGCCATCACATGTAGGCAGAAAATAACAGTACTCAGTGTCGTAGTCTTTATCCTCTTCCAAGAAAGACTATTATTGGTGCCATACTAATGAGCTGAGGAGTTGATACCTAACATTGAACAATATATCCGTGTCTTATACTGCCCCCAGGTGGCCACGGGAGGCACACCAGAAAGAGCAGCACAAAGGCCACAAAAACACTTACATTATTTTGAATTCTGTGTAAATATGTCATCACTGTATTTTTATCAAGTACAAGCTATTTTTCCTCATTAAAATACAGTACACATTACAACAACTTTTGGGGAAGACTGGAACAGATTGATGGTATTTCTGCTCATTTCAATGGGAAAACATGATTTGAGAGTCACAGAACAAATTAAACTTGTATCTCAAGGCACCATTGTATTATGATATTTTGTGGCAAATGTTTTAGGACATTATATAGCAAGTCCTCTGGGATTTGACTTTATTTTAGAACTGCGTGGCAGGCCAGCTCAAACATTCTCATGGGCCTGATACTACTGTATGACCCGCGGGCGGTAGGTTCTCAACCTCTGCTTTATACAGAAAAAGATGTCAGGTTCATTTCCCCTAAGAGTTGTAATGAAACCGTTTACTGGAGACAATGTGGTAAAGTACCGGTATTTTCCGGGTACCAAATTACTTTTCTACAATTTAATCTTCCAAAACTTTGGGTCGAGATTTAAATGAAACAGTGCTATGATTCATTAGTTAAATTGGATGCTTCACTTAATCTGGATTTATCTGAACAGAGCAATTTCTGAAGGCCAGTGTGCAGCATGGCAGGACGACAGCCAGCGAGCGACTCAGATTTCTAATCAGTTTATCCGGTTTGCTCTCGTTATCACCGCCCGCAGCCTCCTCCTCGCCCTCCTGCCCCCCCTCACCACCGCCCTCTCCGTCGGGTGGGCACAGCCGAGGCTGGAAGACCACATCCAAAAACTCCAGTCTGTGGAAGCCGGGGAGACGGCGGAGCATCGTGCAGTTGTGGACGATCTGCATCTCGCCGAGAGTGCAGGCCTTCAGGTAGAGGCGCTTCAGGTCCTTGAGGTGGCTGGCGCAGAGGAACCCGGGTACCACCTCCTTGCCGCCAAGGCTCAGCTCCTCTAGTCCGAGCCATCCCGATCCTAACCCTGAGGAGGCCATTGGCCTCTGGTAACCCTGCCGCGTGGTGATGTTCATTTCCAGAAATTTAAGCCGGAACAGACCTTCCAAGCCACAGACCCCTTCCTTGGCGGCACAGCCTCTGAGCCCATTTGCAGTCACACGAAACGTGTCGCACAACTCCAGTCGACTTAGCCTCTCCCATGATGTTAGACTCTGCAGATGCTGGTCCTTGAAAGAGGGAACATTGTTGAGGATTAAACATTCAATAGAAATCCCAGCATGTGCACCGCATCTTGTTCCTTTCTGTTTAACGCTGGAAGTTGCCTGCGTGCTCTCTTGAGACGAAGCAGGCAGGTCCTGGTTGAAGAAGCCCTGAGGCAGCTCACAGCCTCGCAGCTCCAGCACCTTCAAAAATGGCGGTAGGAGCTGGCAACTGGGGAGGCTTCTCAAGTCCGCGTGCAGAAGGTAGAGGTTGCTCAGGCGAGGGCACTTTGTGGACAAAGCTTTGAGCCAAGCCTCAGAGAGGAAGGTGCCTCCACGGACAGAGAGGAGCAAACCACGCAAGCGTAAGCATCTTAGTCCACCACCGAGATACTGGCGCAGAAGGACCCACAGGATACGGGATGTCATCTTATTGAGAAGAGAGAGAAACATACAGTGGATATAAAAAGTCTACACACCCCTGTTCAAATGCCAGATTTTTGTCATCTAAAAAAATGAGAACAGGATAACACAAACCTGTACCTGAACTTAATTAAAAAGAAAAATAATGAAGACGTGCATACCCTCTTACAACTGGGGATGTGGCTACGTTCCGAATTAACCAATCATTCCAATTCATGTTAAATGGGAGTCAGCACACTGTCACCATTTAAAGTGCCCCTGATTAACCCCAAATAAAGTTAATTTATTTATTTATTTTATTTATGAAATTTCTAGCATGAGCATTAAGGTTTTGTGCTGATATTTTTTTTATTTGGAACAATTCATAATTCCCTCCACCTTTTTACTAAGGCCCCAGTACCAGCTGAAGAAAAACAGCCCCAATGCACGATGTTGCCACTACCATGCTTCACTGTAAGTATGGTGTTCTTTTGGTGATGTGCAGTGTTGTGTTTCCTCCAAAATTCCTGCATTTCCTTCAATTTCCTTCCTGTTGGACTCTTGGCAGCATCCTTTACCTGTTTTCTTTGAAACTGGCAGTCATTTCCAATAATATCAATCTGTTTTTGGAGCAATCGGTAAATAACTAATCCCCTGGGTCCCCACAGATCATTCTTTTTATCCATCCATCCATCCATTTTCTGAGCCGCTTCCCCTCACTCGCGGGCGTGCTGGAGCCTATCCCAGCTATCATCGGGCAGGAGGCGTGGTACACCCTGAACTGGTTGCCAGCCAATCGCAGGGCACATACAAACAAACAACCATTCGGACTCACAGTCACACCTACGGGCAATTTAGAGTCGTCAATTAACCTAACACGCATGTTTTTGGGATGTGGGAGGAAACCGGAGTGCCCGGAGAAAACCCACACAGGCGGGGCCGGGAATTGAACCCCGATCCTCATAACTGTGAGGCAGATGCTCTAACCAGTCGTGCCGCTAATTCTTTTTATTTTAACATAAATTAAACAATCTGGACATTAAGGCAATAAGGCAAAATACATTTTCTTCACGCAGAAAAATATTTATTTACACTGTACAAGAACATGTTTATGTACACATTTAAGATTAAAAATAAAATTTGCCTCATTTCTTTGTTTTTTTTGTTCTGGCCTCCAACTTGAGCCAGGCCCATCTCCACCTGCACCTGATGCCTGCTTCAAGCTGTGCCACATGAATAGCATCCTCCTCTTTAAACACTCTCCATCCATCCATCCATTTTCTGAGTCGCTTCTCCTCACAAGGGTCGCGGGAGTGCTGAAGCAGTTGCCAGCCAATCGCAGGGCACATACAAACAAACAACCATCCACACTCACATTCACACTTTCGGGCAATTTAGAGACTTCAATTAACCTACCATGCATGTTTTTGGGATGTGGGAGGAAACCGGAGTGCCCGGAGAAAACCCACACAGGCACGGGGAGAACATGCAAACGCCACACAGGCGGGAATTGAACCCTGGTCCTCAGAACTGTGAGGCAGACGCTCTAACCAGTCGTCCACGGTGCCGCTTAAGCACTCTCATTCTGGAAAAAGAATTGACTAAAATCAGTCTGTTTCACTTCATTTTTCACTATTACCAACTTCAAAGACTAATCCCAAATACATCCTCCAGGAAAATATTAAGTTCAATATTTTTCAGTTTTTATTGGCTATTTCATAATTTTCAATTAGTTCATTCTGTGTTGTGACATAATCCCTCACATCGCTCCGTCGCTTAATACATTTAACATTAACATCCGTAAACTAATTAAATAATTGTTGGCCCGTTTCCTAATTAATTCAAGATGTACAACGGATCAGCTCTTGTCACCGATGTTATGTGTGCTTCGCGGTTCCGCTGGGACTGCAACCAGGGCCAGGACCCGCAGCACATCAACGCGAAAATACAAAAGACCAGTGCAACAAATACGACACTGGCTGATCTGGTGAGCAAAAATGTTGCTTAAACGTAAGAGTAGCAATAGAGGATGTCCACTCCAGAGGTGGGTAGAGTAGACAAATATTGTACTCAAGTAAGAATACTGTTACTTGACAATAATGTGACTCAAGTAAGAAGTAGTCCTCCAAAAAATTACTTAAGAGTAAAAAGTACACAGTGAAATAATTACTCAAGCACTGAGTAAATAGTGAGTAACTTTTGATTTTTTTTAACCACAGCATGAACATCACTTAAAAAAAAAAAGAATACAAACTAAAATGTGAATGTGCAAATTCTGATATTGCTGTGTGTGCGTGTTTGTGTGTATGCAGTCAAAACTACAAACAAACATCTTCAATTTACTTCCCAGTGTTTTCTCAAGTTACAAGTGAGCTGAAATACCCGCGTTTGGGCAGACAGTGCCAGACAAATACTAGAATACGTGAAAGCTGTTGTTTTTGTTCGTCTAGCGCACCGATGCCTTCATGGTAATGACGACCTTCCCAGCATGGCCGCCATATCGGCACAACGATCAGCGGGGCTGGCTTATCTAGTGTTAATACCTATGCCCGGGAAGCCCTATGGAAGACGTCGTGTGACTTTCTTGTGTCGTTTGATTGGTGAACTAGACTTAAACGTCACTAATGCTTAAATTGGATTGGCGCAAACAGTGCCCAATGCAGAAGTTGTAGTCTCGCGCACTAAATAGTTGATAAATACGCAATAATTGATCAATAAAAATAGCGAGCATCAATTAGACATTGTAAAAGTAACGTTACTTTTTAGCAGAAGCGGCGGAAGTGTTTTTTCTGGTCTCGTCAACTCCTGTGACTTATCCAAAGCAGGTCCCGAGCGGACAGGCGGAACCTCAGGCCAATGCGTTCAACATATTAGTGTGCCGCGGAGTAATATTCACAATTCCATGTGTGTGCGGATGGTGGATGTATGGAATGGATCTAGCTACCAGCGTTCAATGAGTACGAAAAAGCCTAGGGCGACAGCCTCTGAGCACATTTGCAGTCACACGTATACACTGTAAAGTGTCAGATTTACTCATATTTTATACAGCGGTTTGTCGTTGTCGGGCGTGGCGTACCCCCCCCACCTCCAAAGTGCCAACTTTTCAGCAAAACATAAAAACGACATCTAGCTTGAGTTTCCAAATACCATTTTGTACAAGTTGGTATTGCTCTTTTTGTTTTATTATTTGTTTAACCAGGTAAGGGAATTGAGTATTGGGAGAGATATGTCTCAAAATTATTTGCACGTGTTTTTAAAATCCACAAATATATCCTGCGATTTACACGTATATGTTTCAAATTCAGAAATTATTTGCATGTGTTTTTCAAATTCACAAATATATCCGTGGTTTACACGTGTTTTTAAATGTTGTGTGTGCATGTATCATGACTTATCATTTGTAAATATTCCATTTTGCTTGTGAATTGTTGAAAGTTCGTTTGTGGCTCAGCGGGCACGTGCATTTATTTTTGAGACTTCACTATATTTCGACTGAGAGAAGTAAAAAGTCGCAACAACAACAGATTATAATGTTTCAGACTCAACCATTACAGAATAGCAATCCAATATGAGGTACTAAATTGTAGCAGCAGTAAAGTACACAAACCTTGAACAAACAAATGCAGGATTCATTTTCAAGTTCAATGTTAAAGTTACCGAGCATTAAGGGCTGGAAGTGAAGATATATTGTTCCATTTTTCTTACCCCTTTCCACGCAGTCAAGTCGACAAGTCTCCACAGTTTCTGATCCTTTACGAGACGTCTCCACCGCTTACACACTCTGAAAGGACGACATTTCAACATCACACGTAACTTTAAATCACGTGAGAAGAGTCAAGAGTAAATACAAGTATTCCTCACAAGATAATAACGGAACAGGATTTATTTTTGGGAGACTCAATCTTCATTCGCTCTCACCTCCCAGCTCTGACAAGCTCGCGCACGCTCAAATATGACAGCACGTCAATTAAAACGTTTTCTGGAAGGTAGTCGAGGTTACACGTTGTAAATTCATCCATTGTGTAAACAAAACTGTGAACTATACACCTCTTTCTTTTTTTAGCACGGACTACTATGTCGAAGCACACCAGGTGCGCCCTCATGAATACTCCCCCGGAAACGTCAAATGGTTGACAGTGCCTGGTCGAAACGAGTCTATTTTAATTGTTTCAATCTTCATGTCTGAAAACAGAAATTTATTTATTTATTTATTTATTTATTTTTCTAACAAGTTTATAATTCGTTCGAACAAATAACTGTTGAACAATATATATTTTTTCAAACCTCACTGTCACGCGAGCTAAAATGCGGTAAATGAACATCCAACATTGCGCACGCGCCGTTCACCGGGCAAGATGGCGACTATCAACGGTGGTGGAATGGAAGTGGACGGGGCAGGCGAGTCATTTAGCACTTATTCAATTACCTTTTCCACTACAGCGATACGAATACGCACGCTAATTATTGCGCTCAGTTCTCAAACGCGTACTTGTCTGTCTCCGTTGGCGAATACGTGGGGTGAACGCTCCCGGGGCGAGTTTGCTGACACGGCGGCTGTGCTTCCAAAGCTGTCCACACATGAACTAGTTTGAGGCCATATTCCATTTATGTTTTTTATTATTATTATTATTATTATTATTATTTTAATATTTAATCTGTCTCATTGCACAGCCATAGATAATATTTGAAGTAACTAAGAATTACCCAAATACCGTGACACTATTAAACAGTTGTTCTTCTATTAACGCTATCGAAAATGTAAATTCCCTTAGTTTGTGATCATAATGTGTACTGCGTGGGACCTCTAATGTTGAGAACTGCTTTATAGTACACACGTTAAAGTGTTATGTGGATGTTTTGGTTATCTCTGCATCTACAGCCAGCCCCAGTGTTATGGCCTCCGGGATGACTGGCAGCGTCTCAGTGGCCTTGCACCCTCTGGTCATCCTCAACATATCTGACCACTGGATACGCATCCGCTCACAGGAGGGACGACCCATGCAAGGTAAGCATTCCACCTCCAATACTGCCAATTGTGTGCCAACTGTGTCTGTCTGTTGTTGTTGTTGTCTCGCTTATTATTTTAATTTCCTCAGTGATCGGGGCTCTCATTGGGAAGCAGGAGGGCCGAAACATCGAAGTGATGAACTCCTTTGAGCTTCTGTCACACACGACAGATGACAAAGTGCACATTGACAAGGAGTACTACTACACTAAGGAGGAGCAGTGTGAGTTGTTGTGTGTTTCGGGGCAGCCTCTGTTTGTCTTGATAACGCTCTCCTGACTTGCAAAAACAAGAACAGCATAGGCTAAAGCATTCTATGGTCAGTCGGAGATTTTGAATTGTGGACAAACTCGTAAGAAATAGGAATTCCTGATTGTTGTGTGCGTCCTCTTCATTCAAGTGATATGAGCTTGGCAAGCAACCAGTGTGTTTTGATTGAACAAATTGGCAAAAGATTGAAGTCTGATAAATCTACTAACATGTCCATATTAGAGGTGGGGGACTCAAGTCACATGAATTGACTCAAGTGTGCAATTTTAGGACTTGGGACTTACTTGGCTAAGACTTGACTTGCATGTGATGATTAGACTCGCTTGAAATTTAGCGAGGACTCAACTTTTTTTTTGTCATGCCATAGTAATTTGGGATTGCTTGAAACTTGAAGGTTAAGTCTTGAATCTTAAGACTTGCACAGAGAATGGAGATAAAAAGTCTACACACCCTTGTTCAAATGCCGTTTTGTAATGATCTGAAATAAGTGGAGATGTGGCTGTGTTCGGAATTAACCATTCACATTTAAACTCAAGTTGATTAGGTGTCAGCACACACCTTTCAGGATTTGAAGTTCCCATGATTAATCCCAAATTAATTTAGGATTTTTTGTCGGCTTTTCCTGTTTTTTTTTGGAGTAACATCTTACAGCACAAGCCGTGGTCTGCAGAGAGCTTCGACAGAATCAGAGGGATCTCATTTTTCAAAGTTATTAGCTAGGAGAAGGGTACAACATAATTTCCAAGTCATTAGGTGTAACATGCAACACAGTGAAGACCAATCATCATCAAGTCGAGAAAATGTGGCATAATAGTGACATTACTCAGAACTCGACGTCCCTCCACAATTGATGAAAAGATGAGAAGAAACCTAGTCAGGAAGTCTGCTAGGACGCCAACAGCAATATTCAAGAAGATGCAGGAATTTCTAGCAAGTATTGACTGTTCAGTATGTGTGACAACAAACTCCCATCCTCTTTTCTCATTTCTGTGGGGTTGGGTAGCAATGGGGAAGCCTTATCTTACAAAGAAAAACATCCAAGCCTGGCTACATTTTGAAAAACTAACGTGACATCTCCCAAGCGCATGTGGCCACATCATGTTTAGAGGCTGTTGTTCTTCAGCTGGAACTGGGGCCCTAGCCAAGATTCCCTATAGCAGTCAGTGTTCGCACCCAATTGTCAGGCTTCTGAGACCACTCCATATGGAAAGTGCCTTGTGATAACTTTTGTCGGAATTTGGCGAAATCTTTTAGGCCGCTGCCCTCACTTGTCCCCAATGCTTGTAGACTGTAACAGTGAAAAGTAAAACATAATGTCCTTTGTCCATTTAGCGTCCTTCCAAAGCTCTTCCTGGGTTTGAAATGTCTTTTTTTTTGGGGGGGGGGGGTAATCCTGCTAATCAACTAACAAACTATCCAACCCACATAGCCATTATAATGTACAATGTCATATGTAGGGACCATCATAAACTGAGTATTACCTGTATACAGGTTGTTTGGTAATGCTTTATAATTAGCTTATTAGCTGGTGTGGTTTCAGTAGGAAATTGTAGTGTTTAGTTCATCCATGCATTATTATTCAAGTGTCATGTTTCATGTGGTTTTCATGTCACAGTCAAGCAGGTGTTCAAAGACATGGAGTTCTTGGGTTGGTACACTACAGGTGGCCCCCCAGACACGTCGGACATCCACATTCACAAGCAGGTGGGAACGCTTTATTAGAGCGACGAGCCTCCGTCACGCTTTCCATGTTGTGACCTCGACTGTCGTTTCCGCTGCTGTCAGGTGTGTGAGATCATCGAGAGTCCGCTCTTCCTCAAGCTTAACCCGATGACCAAACACACTGATGTGAGTTGCTTATCCACTCATCACATACAGTGGAGCCTGTAAAGTCGAGCACAATCCGTTCCGGGACGCTGGACGACTCCCGGTTTGTTTGGTTTTCGATTAGATATTTTTTTTTTTTTTTCAAACCATAGGAAATAATGTAACTAGAAGTCTGTGTGCCTTTTTACATCATCAGGTAATGAGACTGAATGAGAGCTGCAGTAAATAGTATGTAGCAACTACAACTGGCCGATGAATACATTTTATCGATTCATTCAAGTTTATTTGTCAGGATGATTCATTTGCATTTTCTAGAAGCGAAGAAGAAAAAAATGGCTTAAAATCAGATTTTGTGATTAAAATTTGGTTTCATTATAAAGTGGCAGCTGTACACGATTAAACATATTACACGTACAGATGTGAATGTGAACAGCAGCAAGACTTGTCAGCAGCATTGTATGTAGCAAATTTAAATAATGTACAGTGGTGTGAAAAAGTGTTTGCCCCCTTCATGATTTATTTTTTTGCATGCTTGTCACGCTTAAATGTTTCCCATCATCAAACAAATTTAAATATTAGTCAAAGACAACACAAGTAAACACAAAATGCAGGTTTTTATTAAGGGAGTCTAACCATTTTGTCTGTTTTCTTCAGCTACCTGTCAGTGTTTTTGAATCAGTAATTGATATCATCAGTGGCGAGGTAACCTTCCTCTCAAATAAGCTAACAAATTAGACCCTTCAGTGGCTAATCTATTTTTTTTAATTTTTTTTTTTTTTTTAATTCCCCCCTCTCCCCTCACAGGCCACAATGTTGTTTGCCGAGCTGAACTACACTCTGGCCACGGAGGAGGCCGAGAGGATCGGTGTGGACCACGTCGCCCGCATGACGGCCACCGGCACGGGCGAGAACTCAACAGGTAGAAGTCGGAGCGAGCCGATGGAAACGCACGTGGAATCTGCTTCTGAAATCCGCTTGTGATGCTTCCCGCGACAGTTGCTGAGCACCTCATCGCCCAGCACAGTGCCATCAAGATGCTGCACAGTCGCGTCAAGATCATTCTGGAGTACGTCAAAGCGGTGGAAACCGGTGAGACACCCTTGTTGTTGTTCTTTCTTTCTGCTTTGAAATGAGACACTTCCTTTTTGTCACATCATTAGGTGGAGGCCCTTTATTGGCCTAGTTATGCTCAATTAGCACTTGTGTGATGTCACACACCCCTTTAGCGTTAACGTCGATGTATTGTTTATTAGGCCTGGTCCCCATGCACACTTGACATTGTGGAAAGTGTTTTGAAAAGTGTGTACATTTTCAGTGGGACGTAACACAGATTTTAAGGGGAGTGACAGGAAAAAAACAAAGCGGGGAGACGGTGAAAAGATAACAAAATAATATTAGACTTTACGCCGATCTGATCGGTATCGGCCGATATTTAGCATTTCATGCAGATCGGCTTTGTCGTAATTCGCCGATCCGATCAATGACATCATTGATCGGCTCCACAAAAGACACTTACTCCGCGTCGCCATTGTGCACAGGATATTTGAATCCAAAAGCTAGTTAATTTTTAGCCTTGTACAACGTCTTTTTGACGTAGTACTGTAAATATCTGACGGGCAATAAAGTTATTTAAAAAAAAATAAATAAAAATAAATGTCGGCCGTGTGGGACAGACAACATGTCTGAGACTGAGACAGACAACACGTAATGCCCGGATCAGACTACAAGACAAATTTGCTCTTTCACGATTGCGCTATGTCAGACTACTGCAATAGAATCTTGTATTCCGATACCACCGCATCCCGTTTTTTACGATCATTGGGCTTTATCTTGTCAACTCAAATGCGGCCGCATACACTCGTTGCCGTGGTGACGACAACAAGACTGGATCACGCTGACTGTTTTATAAGAACAAACATGCAGGCGTTATGTCGAATCATGCTCTAAAGTTTCGGTGTGGGTGAAGTAATTTAATTACAATAAATAATTTAATTACAGTAAGTTAGCACCCATTATTTCTGTCATGTTGTAATGTTGGTTGCACCTGACTGATTAGAATACATGACCTACTAGAGCAGTGATTTCCAACCTTTATGGAGCCAAGGAACATATTTTACAATTGAAAAATCTCACAGCACACCAACAAACAAAAATGTCACAAAAAGTGGGTACATTAATTACTATATTTACTTCCTGCCATCTAATAGAAGACCATTCATTTATAAATGTTCTGTCTGTCACTATGCCTCACTGGCATAAATAGAGGAACAAAGATACATTATTTATTGTAAATATATATGTTTTGAGCAATTAAGTACACAATTATTTACAGTAAATGAACAGGTCATTTAAATAGACACATTCCTCCATCTTGTGATCAGATCTGTGATCAGTTATCGTTTTTTTTAACTCGCTGATCTGTGATCGGCCCCAAAAATCCTGATCGTGTAAAGCCTAATGCAAACCATCACATGATCAGTAAGTGTCCCAGCTGATGGTGATATTTTTCTTACGTGCTCAAATCATTGCTGTTTTATGAAATTTAAGAAAACATTACGAAAATTTTTGTTTTTCAGATATGACAAAAACAATACATTCAAAATTTGCAGACATATCTTTTGTCCCCAGAAACACAAAGAAAAATCTAATCCACAATATCAGAACGTTTGATTTATTAGGATTTTAAATAAACGGACACAATTTTCCAACAATTTTGTTGTTTTTTTACAGAAGAAATTCGGTTCATCATTGGTGAATTTGCATATTTATGGATTTTTTTTTTTTACCTCTTCTGTGAAAATCTCATTTACTGTTTTCGTGCCCAGGCCACAGCAATAAAAGTAGTACTTTTGTGCCAACTGGTGCAGTCGTGGTCTTGTGATGCGTTTGAGATGTCCTGTTATGTTGGCGGTCCTTGAATTTGAAATCCCTTTTAGGGCGGAGTGTCAATTTGTGGATTTTCGTTATTCGTGGCAGGGGTCGGTCCTTAACCCCAGTGAATACCGGGGGTTCACTTTCACTGTATCCTTTTTGCATGGTTGCTTGTTGCCAGGGAGAATTTATTTCTATTTGTCAAAAGTTTGACTCATTTGTATGACAGGTACTTCAATACATGAGTGCTATTTATTTTGTTATTTTATTTTTATTTTTATTTTTTTTAAGGGTGATATTTAAGGATTCATCCACATGTTATTTTTCGCCTTTTCCCAATATGACTTTCTTCAGGCTTCTTAGCGAATTTTTCTTTTCAATGCTCTATACATTTGATTTACTCTCGTAGAGTGCTGTTTTCAGAGTACTTCCCTTCCTGTTAACTGACAATGCTTTAAAATTAATCTGGTCAGTGCTTGAATTTTTTATTTTTTTTCTCTCCCTTGTCCATCAGGAGAGGTTCCGTTCAACCACGAAATCCTACGAGAAGCAAACGCTCTGTGCCACAGACTGCCGGTCCTAAGCACTATTAAGTTTAAAACGGACTTCTACGACGTAAGACCCCCTCCCTCTTTTGTTATTTTGGTTGCGACCACAAATGTGTGCCTTTCTAACCCCGCCCCAATTTTGTACCCGCCGCAGCAATGCAACGACGTGGGCCTCATGGCCTACCTGGGCACCATCACCAAGTCGTGCAACAGCATGAACCAATTCATCAACAAATTCAACGTCCTGTACGATCGACAGGGCATTGGCCGTAGGATGAGAGGACTTTTCTTCTGACGCGCCAAAAAGGAAGGGTCTTTTTGTTGTTGTTTTTGTTTTATTGGGAGGTCGGCGTCAAGTCGCTGCTCTAGCCACAGCAGCTTTTCAACCCTGCTTCAAGTGTAACCCAAAGCACTTAGCGGCACCAGTAAACAGAGGCTCTTGTTTACCACTGGACATGAACATATTTTATTTCCCCCTTGTTTATTGTAATTTGATCATTCTGTATGTAATAAAAGATTTACTGTTTGTTTTTCCATGCGACTTCTGGATCTCCTTGAACGGCCATTTGCATTTTCCAACACATCAGAGTGCTACATTTTTTGAAAACATGCTTGTGAAAAGTCCTGTGATTGATTTATTTTTTATTTGTTCTTTTCCTTTTGAAGTTTTCTTCCCGCTGTTTGACAACCCTGGAGGTTTGGCAGGGAGGTGGGAGAGGTAGAGGGGCTTCCGGTGGATAGGTCAGCAGTTTTCCCCTTTTTAAATGTACAGCGGAACTCGACTTAATGACCTCATGTGGCGTCGGGAGAGGAGAAGCCAAAACGCAACCAGCTATCGTTTGCATTTTGTCAACTTTTAGTTTGTCATCCGACACAGTTTCATGCTTTACTCAGGGATGGGCAACCTATGACTTGTGAGAACATTTGATCCAAAATAAATGCTCTGTTATAAAAATTCCAAAAACATTCAACACACAAATGCTCTTAATGTTATGATAAACGTTTGTTCAGGGAAAAGTTTCCCATCCTTAATTTACTTGTCCACATGAACACATATTTACATAAACACATTTTTTTGTTTCTAAAACTGACCATTGTGAAGATTTACTAAAACTCTCCAATAGGCTGTAGAAGACATTTGGGTTTCAGATCAAAAGATGAATATGAGACAAAAGTTCAGCGTTCATTTCATGGTATTTACATCTAGATGTGTTAAACAACTCGGTGTAGAGCACCTTTTGTTTGAAACCGCCCACTGTTCAAGTGAGCAAAAGTTTTGGGCCCCCCACCACCCACCTGCACTTGAGGCATACAGTCCCCTCCAAAGGTATTGGAACGCCAAGGTCACTTCCTTTGTTTTGTTGTTGTATACTGAAGAAGACATTTTAGTTTGAGATCAAAAGATGAATATGAGACAAAAGTTAAGAATTCCAGCATTCATTTCATGGTATTACTATTTACATCTAGATGTGTTGAACAACTCAGGACAGAGCACCTTTTGTTTGAAGCCACCCAGTTTTCAAGTGCGCAAAACTATTGGAACAGACATTATTAAATTAACCTAAAGTGAATAACATTTAATATTTGGTGGCATAACCCTTACTTGCAAGAACTACATCAAGCCTGTGACCCATTGACTTCACCCGACTGTTGCATTCTTCATTTGAAATGCTTTTCCAGGCCTTTACTACAGCCTCTTTCAGTTCCTGTTTCTCGGGGTTCCTCCCTTCAGTCTCCTCTTCAGGAGGTAAAATGCATGCTCTATTGGGTTAAGGTCCAGTGATGGACTTGGCCACTCTAAGACCTTCCACTTTTTCCCCCTGATGAAGTCCTTTGTACCGTTGGCAGTGTGTTTTGGGTCCTTGTCTTGTTGCATGATGAAGCTTCACCCGATTAGTTTGGATGCATTTTTCTGTAAATTGCCAGACAAAATGGTTTTGTAGACTTCAGAATTCATTCTGCTGCTACCATCATGAGTTACATCATCAATAAAGACTAGTTAGCCAATTCCAGAAGCAGCCATGCAAGCCCAAGCCATGACATTTCCTCCACCATGCTTCACAGATGAGCCTATGTGTTTTGGATCATAAGCAGATCCTTACTTTCTCCATACTTTGGCTTTCCCATCACTTTGGTAGAGGTTAATCTTGGTCTCATCATCATTTCAGAAAACTTTGTTTCAAAACTTGTGTGACTCATCTCTGTACTACTTTGCAAAATCCAATCTGGCCTTCTAGTTCTTTTTGTTGATGAGTGGTTTGCATCTTGTGGTATGGCCTGTATATTTCTTCTCTCGAATTCTTCTTCGAACAGTGGACTGTGATACCTTCACCCCTGCCCTGTGGAGGTTGGCAACCCAGTTTGTCTGGCAATGTAAGTAAAAATGCATCCAAAGTAATCAGGAGAAGCTTCTTCATGCAACAAGACAATGACCCAAAACACACTGCCAACACAACAAAGGACTTCATCAGGGGGGAAAAGTGGAAGGTCTTGGACTTGCCAAGTCAATCAAACCCAATAGAGCATGCATTTTACCTCCTGAAGAGGAGACCGAAGGGACAAACCCTCAGAAACAAACAAGAACTGAAAGAGGCTGCAGTTAAGTCCTGTAAAAGCATTTCAAATGAAGAAGGCACTAGTCAATGGGTCGCAGGCTCGATGCAGTTATTGCAAGTAAGGGTTATGCCATCAAATATGAAATGTTATTCACTTTAAGTTAATCATGTCTGTTCCAATCCTTTTGCTCACTTGAAAAGTGGGTGGCTTCAAACAAAAGGTGGTTTGTCCTGAGTTGTTTAACACATCTAGATGTAAATACCATAAAATAAATGCTGGAGTTCTGAACATTTGTCTCATATTCATTTTTTGATCTCAAACCCAAATGTCTTCAGTATACAACAAAAACAAAGGAACAGACCTTGCCGTTCCAATACTTTTGGAGGGGACTGTATAATATAACACCAAATCATTTAGGGGAGCCTTGAAAATATTTTTTTAACCATCTGGAGCAGTGCCAGGCGCCAGAGCATGCTCAATGTAAGAATTGGCAATCCCAGACCTGAGCAACAAGGGATAATCTCTCCACCACCGCAAAAGACATTTCCAGATTTGCTAAAGGGCGAAATTTTAGGATGATCCTGAAATGTACTATAACCTTGAGGTCAAATTTCTGAGACTTAACAGTCTCCCTCTATGTCTGTTGCAAGCTGCTGATGACACTGTGACTCTAAACCCAGGGGCCACTTCTCTGAGAACATCCTTTTTGAAGCCTTACAATGGCTACTTTTGATCAATTGTCAGGCGTCGTCTTGGTCTCATGATTTCAAAATGTGAACAATATGATGAAGAGGACTTTACATACCAATTTGAAATGAACCGGGAAATGTGTTGGTCCATTCATGGACAAAATCCCTTTTATGAATGTTGCTGTTGAGATCCTTCTGAAGAGAATAGAAAGTTGTGCAATAAGTACTGAAATGTGAACAGTTGGCTAGCCGAGTGACAGCTACCATGTAAGGCCTAAAGCCTGGTACACACGTGAAGGTAACCTGGCTGTTTTTGTCCTGATTTTTGCCCCTTCTCGACCTAGGATGACAAACGCCAGACTATTTTATGTCTGATTAAAATAATCCTATAAGGTTATCCTGTGGTCTGAGGTGTGTTAAGAGTGAATTTGTCGCAACAACGGGGTCAGAAATGGGTTGGGGCCGACAAGCTTCAATATTCAACGTGTTGAATATTGATTTTTTTTTTTCTCACCTCCGGTCCTTTCGGCAACACAGGAAAATCTGGTAGTCTTTCTTCTTCTTCGTCGTTTTTCGTTAGATCACATTTGATCACGTGAGATTTCTGTCTTGGAGGACTTGATTGATTTGAGACTGATGGTGGAACCGAATCTTTATGTGCGGTGTTCTGTGTTGAGATTATTGGAGCAGGGCGACCAAAACTGTTAAATCCCAGATTGCCAATATATATATATATATATATATATATATATATATATATATATATATATATATATATATATATATATATATATAGTTTACCAGGACTTATTCACCTTTTTACTGTTTTTGTGCACAGGTCAAAGAAACTAAAGTATTGCTTCGGCACCATTTCGTGGCATCTCGACGCCAAGGAACTATGTTGAAGTGAAGCTTCATTTAGACAAAAAGTAGTGATTTGTTGCCCTCGTGATCTCTATTGGCAAGTGCAAACCTTTTTGGGGAGTGTCAATTATTTTAAACCAACCATTAAAAAGTCTATTTTTACCCCAGAACAAGGAAAATGTATATTTTAAAAACTATTCCTGCGTGTGTGAACATGGCCTTACAGCAGTGTTTCTCAACCTTTATTGAGCCAAGGCACATATTTTACAGATTATTAGAATTTTTTTACAGCACATCACCAACCAAAGGAATTCAGAAAAAGGATACTGCAATAATACTGATCTTTTCTCCTTTTTACTCAAATGTGATGACTTGGTGTGAAATCTGGACCCGTTTCATTGAACACAAATCTATTATTGTGTTGTATGAATTGCAACAGGTTTATTGAACCTTCTGCCAGCCGGTATAGGAGCATTTAATAGCTCTGATTGTCACTATACATCAGTGGCATAGATAGATGAACAAAGATACATTGTTCGTTGTAAATAAATTATCATTTTGGGATCAATAAAGTGTAACACCTGTCATAATGCAATTGGGAATCACTGCCCTAAAGGCTAGTTTAGTTTCAAATGTGGACCCCCCCTATTGGGTTTCGTCTTCGGGCTCGTCTGCAGGTGCTTCTGGTTGAGGATACTGGAAGCGGGCCGGGTCGTACAGCTCATCGCGGGGGTCGTAGGGCATGGGGGGGTGGTAGTAGGGGAAGGGGAAGGGGAGGCCCTTCTTCTGGATGGGTGGAGGAGGTGGTGCAGGCTCTTGTACAGGTTGCTCCTTCTCTTCTTCGGGTGGGGGTGGCGGAGGTCCCATAACTTCCCCCTTGAGGGGTTTGGGCGGGTGGTCGACGAGGCAGTCGGGGTCCCAGTACGGGTCGCAGTCGTACTCCATGCCCTTGAATGTGCGGATGGGGGGCGGCGGTGGAGATTTTTTGACCAGGACGGGCGGCGGCGCAAACTTTATCGGAGGCGGCGGCCGGGGCGGCGAGGCCGGGGCGGGCGGCACCTTCTGAGGCGTGCAGTGGGGGTGGTACCGGGGGTCGCAGAGGACGGGCACGGCGCCGGCGGGGAGGTAGACGATGTGGGGTTTGCACAGGGGGTCCTTACTGTTGCACAGGTAGAGCACGTCTGCCTGGGAGATGGCGGGGGCGCGAAGAAGGGGAGGAGGCGCGGTGACGGGCGGCTCGGTGGCCTTGGGGACGCCTTTCATGGGCGGAGGAGGAAGGACCACCACCTTGCACTTCTTGTCTGTGGTCGGGTCACACGTGACCTGAGGGACCCCCAGCTTGTTCTGGAAGTACGAGGCGTTGGGGCCGTACATGTGCTCCAACTGCCTCATCTGCTGGTACAACATCCTCAGCTTGTCGATTTCATACAGCTGAGGGACACACAATGCGAAGTCAGTCTGCATTTTATTGCTGTCTTTAGTTTTATCACTTATTTGTCAATAGTAGTCAAAAGTCCGTTACATGACTCAGTACAAATGATATCACCAGGGTAATTGCTCTTCTCTTCTTCTTTTTCTTTGTTTTCAGTCATAATGGAGTGCCACTGCAACTCACATTATCAGAAAGAAAAAAAAACAGAAATATTTATTCATTCATTCGTTCATCTTCCGTTCCGGTACTCCTCACTAGGCTCGCGGGCGTGCTGGAGCCTATCCCAGCTATCTTCGGGCGAGAGGCGGGGTACACCTCGAACCGGTCGCCAGCCAATCGCAGGGCACATAGAAACAATTATTCACACTCACATTCACACCTAAGGGCAATTTAGAGTCTCCAATCAACCTTTTTATTTCGGTTTCGGCATTTTAATTCGGTTCGGGCATCAAAACCGATTCTAATACTTCGGAAAACAAGGCTCCATGTAAACCCCCCTATTAGCATTGATTGTGTGTGTGTGTGTATGCGTTACCCCCTCGGTGTGTCCGATGCTGCTGTAGTAGCGGTAGTAGGCCTGGAAGTCCGGGTTGCCTCGGTACCATTTGGGGTCCACGTTCCTCTTGGGCCTGGAATGGCTCAGGAAGTCGTTGGCCCTCTCCGGATCGATACTGATGTCGCCGACAGGAACCATCCCTGTTCAGAGCGCGAGGAAGAAGATGATGAGGAGGAAGAAGACTGCTTTGGTTGTGACCCAGTGATGATGTTGTACCTTCCTGCTGGATGGCACTCAACAAGGATTTGGCCTCCAGCAGGCCTGCAAGAGGGCACAAAATATTTTACACATTACATTATTATTATTTTAATTTTTTAAATAATTGTAACACTTTAATGCAAATGAAACGATCATAACGTACCAGGAAGCCATGTTAGACAACTGAGTACCCCCAATAAACAAAACGAGGAAATCATCTGGACCCCTGAAAACAAGTTTAAGTGGTTAAAAAACAAAATTTATCCATCCATCCATTTTCTCCACCGCTTATCATCACTCGGGTCACGGGTGTGCCGGAGCCTATCCCAATATAAAAATACATACAAATTACAAAAAAATAAATAAATGTACAGATAAAGAACATCTTCTTTTCTTAAAAAAAATAATAATAACAATAATGGAGGATAACAAACATCAACTTTATACTTAAAAATTGTATCCGTATTTTTTAAATCATATCGGTAAATGAACAGCAACATTCTATTGGCTTAAAAATAATATATGTAGGTTAATATACACCCACCTTATCTTTTAAAAAAAAATATATGGCTTAATGAACTATTTTCTTTGAATAGATAATGTAAAAAAAAAAAAAAAAAGACAAAATAATGTATGTTAAGAAACAAAATGTTCCAAAAAAAAAGATATATCGTATCACTTGAAGCGCATAAAACGACCTTTTCAATGCTCCGTTGTTTATGCATTAATTGAACAGATGATTGAGTTTGTACAAGCATGATAATGCGCATGTTGTTCAATGACAAACTAAATCATGTACACCAAAGGTTTAGAAGCACTCACCGGTGTCAGGAAGCTGTCCTCACAGCTCTTACGGTCCCAGGCAGGTTAAATAGTGAGGCAGGGTCCCCCTAAACCTTTCACAGAAGATGCCTCCTTCGTTTGGTGGAGCAAATCCCGAAGCCCACCCCTCTTTTTGTTCATACACTTTTTATGCGAGGAGCCTTTGGCGACAATTAAAAACAAAAAGCAACCAGTAAAAAGAGGACCGGGATGGAAAGGAGGCCATTAAAGCTGAGACCCCTGCTGGGAAAAGTGCAACTGGGGAGGAAAATGCTGCCGACTCAAAAGAAAAAAAACATTCTAAAAACCAAAGACGACGACCTCATGCTACTTTAATATTATAGACGACGAGTCGGCGCCAAAAAAAGGTGCTTATTAGTTCTTGGTCATGTGGCAACACCTGCCTGTCTTACTGAGCTCATGAATGTTACTTCTCATCTTTCATTAGATATTGATAGATGTGAAATATGTTTGGACATAGTGGAGCAAAGCAAAGCCAATTGATTTATAGAAGAAGTTGCACAACGTGCTTTACTAAACATATGTCTGTATCTTGGCGAATCATATGACAATGATTATGTATTCTGAATACTTAATTTGACAAAAATTGGGGTTTCCCTCAGACATTGGCATTTTGCCAAATATAAGATATGATTTGGATTTTGATGATGCACAGCGAAGGTGCTGTCATCACCTTCGGTTTCAGAGGTTGGACCGTAGTATATATCGACTCTTGGCTGCCGGAAAGAAATCAAACAAACTGGGATTTATAAAAAAAAAAAAAAAAAAAAAAAGGTTTAGTGCCATACTATTCAGTCGACGTCCGTCAAATCTATCAATCCCTCGTGAAAGATGAATGAATAACTATCAATAAGATTGATTTGTACTAACACGCAGATGCACTGGCACCCAAGCAAAAAAAAGTACTTGGTCTTCTATCAATCTCTGAATGTGACTTTCTGGTTGGTTGTTGCAGGAGGTAAAGCCTGGCACCATGGTTAGGGCCATCTTAGAAACGGGGAGTTTGGCTCAGTCTTGCACAGTTGAATCAGGAAATGTGCCGAGTGCAATAAAGGACCCCCCTGTATGCCAAAATTAGAAATAAACATTGACTTAGACCAGCATTTATACCATTTCTGTTGGACTTAAGTTAAAAACGACAAAACAATTTGTTATTCCACTCTAGAGCTCAATAGCTCAATTTGGCCATGCATGTTTCTTGACTGTCAGTAAGTGACACTCTTCATTGGGAATTCAAAATATTACAAAGTTTTTCACTGTTTCACAAATACATTAAAGTGCAACACAGTATTTAATATTTTTTAATTATGGTGCCATACATTCATTTATCTGACCTTTGATTGATGGCAGCATGATGAGCGTGGAGTTAGCACGTCTTGACTCACAGTTTTGAGGACCCGGGTTCAAATCCGGCCTCGTCTGTGCGGAGTTAGCATGTCGTCCCCGTGCCTGCGTTGGTTTTCTCCGGGTACTCAGACTTCCTCCCGGATCCCCAAAACATGCACGGCCGGTTAATTGAAGACTCTAAATTGCCCATAGATGTGAATGTGAGTGCAAATGAATGTTTGTTGGCTTATATGTAATTGGCTGGCAACCAGCCCAAGGTGTACCCCCACCTCTCGCCCAAAGATAGCTGGGATTGGCTCCAGCACGCCTGCGACCCTAGTGAGGATAAGCAGTACGGACAATGGATTGGCCGGGAGAAGTCGTACGGTCTCTTATAGCTGTGTGTGTGTGTGTGTGTGTGTGGGGGGGGGGGGGGGGGGGGTCCACTTTAAAGTATTCGTCAAGTACAGTACCTATGTAACTTCATAACATCCCCCTTCCCCCACAAAATTCTATCATGACAATCATATAACTAGCACATTGCTGTCTGCAAGCAAAATCAAATAAAATGATCCTAATCCTAAAAGCCCACTGAGACGTTTTCATCTTCTACATTTAACATGTCAGGAGTTTGGAGAACTTACATGTGTGAGTTAAAAAAATAAAATAAAATAACATCAGTCTTTTGCATGTTATTGAAGAAAAAGTGCTGCAGGGGTATTTGAAGCCAGTTCCAATACATTGAGGGGTCTCAATGTATTGGAACTGGTAGCTGCAACAGTAATAACTCATGAACGCAACAGCCATCCGAGCCGTTTTCCCCATTATTTGCACACAAAGTGTAACAACGAGCAAATAAATTTATTATAGCTATGTGTCACAACACAAGACGCAAAGTTAACATTGCATTACAATGTTACAACAATATACAGAAATGTTCAGTGAAGTGTTGGAATGTGGATCCAACTGGTCATTTCTGACATATTTCTCAGTGGAATTCTGAAAAAGGGAACACTGAAGGCTCAGCGTTTAATGGAGACTGTTGAAGGAAAAGAAATTAAGTATCTGTGCAAGTCAATGAAGTCCTCCACTCCTCCTCTCAGACGAACGTAATGCGGGTGCGAGCCTGGTTGATCTGCCACACATTGAGCTCCTCGTACTCCTCCAGGGCCTCCTGGAACATGGCGGGGGTGAAGCCCCGCGAGAAGCACCGCTGCTCGGCCTCCGACACGCGCACCACCCCGCCGGCGCCGCGCCCCGCCACGCCCTCCGTGGCCAGCTCACGCACCAGGGAGAAGATGACGTCGGCAGGGCGCTGAGCCCTGCGGAAAAAAATCGGAGGAAAAGCCGTTGGGACCTAAACAGACTGTTTAAAGGGCGACATTTGCACAACCAACATTGTCCCAGATGATCGCACTACTCGTCACTTTAAACCGCATACACTCCTTGAAGTCTCAGCGCCCTTTGCACGATGGTCATTGCACCGGGCTATTGCAATATTAGTCATTCGAACTGCTCTAAGTGCTAGAGGACTCTGCATCTTTTTGCACAATTGGTTTTTGTCAATGTCTTTATGTCTCCAAAGTGTTCTGTAAATTGACTGACTGTTGTCGTACTTGAGCGGCTCCAACTACCGGAGACAAATTCCTTGTGTGTTTTGGACATACTTGGCAAATAAAGATGATTCTGAGACTACTCCAAAAAAAAAAAAAAAAAAAAAAAAAAGTTTTGGGTAAAAATTTCTGGATAAACCGAAAATGCACAATAACTTGCGTGAATTTAATTTGATGTTCTCTAACTTTTTGCAATTGAAATCCATCTCCTGGCTAAGTAGATCAGTGCTGCTTGTCTGAGGTGATTAAAAATAATAATTCTTATTTTTTTTAATTCTTAAGAAATTCAAAGCCCTAAAAGACCAGAGCAACAAAGACACTTCTCTGGACGGCATGCTAGTTTCACTCTCAAGCACAAAGTAGAGGTTGAGCCATTTAATTTAAACTCTACACATGAACATGCTGCTCCCTCCATAAAACAACTTTACAGTTTTCCCCGGGACATGCAGCTTCTCTAACTGGTATGAGAGAAAGTCGTAAAAGAGGTTTTCTTCTTTTTGTAGGTCAGCGGACCCGCGGGCACCGGGGCATCGGCATTCGTTAAAAGTTGGGCAGGCGCTGGTGTCAAACCTTGCGTTGCTGGACTTGTCGGTTTGCAGCGAATCCTTGGACATCTCCATCAGCCTCATGGCCTCGTTGACGTCCTCCTTCTCCACGCTCTCCATTAAGCGGAGGCGGGCCTGAGCAGGGGAGAAGATGTTAGGGGAAAGAAAAGAGAGAGAGAAAAAAAAAAAAAAATGAAATTGGATTTTATTCCAAATAAACACAGTGGACCCTTAACTCCTAACAATTCGAAGCCTGCAAAATGGTCAGGAAACTGTGACATCATCAGTTCACATGACCCAAGTAGATTTCATTACAGTTGCCATCGTAGGACAAACTCAACATGTGGTTTCTACTTTTTGTGACACTGAAATATTTTTTTTACCAATACATGAGCTACATTTCACTCACAACTTGTAATTTTACCTAGTTATTTAGTATTGCCCGCGCGACCCATTTTAATTCGTTATTCGTCACATGATTCTGTTCGACCAATCAGAGCCTGGAAGTCACGTGGAACATTTTCAAAGTGACAACCGCCCCAGCAGTTACGACACCCCTGGCCTCACATTCAATCTATGTTTACCTTACATTATGAAAAATAATCTGTATCTCAAAATGTCCACATTTCAGCCTACAAGAACTCCACCTCAAACAAAACATCTGCCTGGCGAGCCTATTTTACAGGTGTACACAAAACAGGCGACACTAAAACCATTTCCATGGCTGAATTTGCCCGAGTCACTTTGAAGATTGAATTCTTTGTTGTAGTGACAATATTGATGAATAATAAGTTGACATTCCTATTAGCAACGTGACAAGTGGCTGCCATCTTCAAGGAATAAAATAAATAAAAATGGAATGAGCACTTCATACGGCTCTAAAATCCCCCATAATGATAGCTATTTTTAACTGAAACTTGTCAGCAAATCGGAGGAGGGGTTCCCAGAGTAGCAGAGGGCATGGTTGAGAATAATGAAGTTTATATATATTTTTTTAAACTCTAATTTGAAGGCATTTTTGGACCAGATTTTATATAGGCGATATTTAACAACAATTCTGGAAAAGAGTTGACTAAAATCATTGTGTGTTTCACGTCATTTTTCACTATTACCAACTTCAAAAGATAATCCCAAAAGGCATCCCCCAGGAAAATAAGTACAATATTTCTGAATTTGAAGTTAGTTCATTCTGTTATGACGTAATCCCCAACATCGCGTCGTCGCTTAATACATTTAACATCAACATCAGTAAGCTAATTAGATAATTGTAGCCAGGTTTCCTAATTAATTTTTACTTTCCTTTGAGTAACGAGGAACAAAGCAGCAACAATGGCAACCGCGACAGAACAAATGGACCTAGATGACCAGATGATACGTTTAATGATACTGCAAAATCGATCGAGAAGGCGGCGGCGGTATGTACAACACCAATTCCAATGAAGTTGGGACGTTGTGTTAAATAAATAAAAACAGAAGACAATGATTTGCAAATCATGTTCAACCTATATTTAATTGACTACACTACAAAGTCACAATATTTAATGTTCAAACTGATCAACTTTGTTTTTACCAAATAACGAACTTAGAATTTTATGGCTGCAACACGTTCGGAAAAAAGCTGGGACAGGTGGCAAAAGAGACTACGAAAGTTGAGGAATGCTCATCAAAAACCTGTTTGGAACATCCCACTGGTGAACAGGCTAATTGGGAACAGGTGGGTGCCATGATGGGTTTTAAAGGAGCTTCCCTGAATTGCTCAGTCATTCACAAGCAAAGATGGGGCGAGGTTCACCTCTTTGTGAACAAGTGTGTGAGAAAATAGTCGAACAGTTTAAGGACAATGTTCCTCAATGTGCAGTTGCAAGGAATTGAGGGATTTCATCATCTACGGTCCAGAATATCATCAAAAGGTTCTGAGAATCTGGAGAAATCACCGCATGTAAGCGGCAAGGCCGAAAACCAACATTGAAAGCCCGTGACCTTCGATCCATCAGGGGGCACTGCATCAAAAACCGACATCAATGTGTTAAGGATATCACCACATGGGCTCAGGAACACTTCAGAAAACCAAATGTCAGTAAATACAGTTTGGCGCTACATCCGTAAGTGCAACTTGAAACTCTACTATGCAAAGCAAAAACCCATTTATCAACAACACCCAGAAACACCGCTGGCTTCTCTGGGCCCGAGCTCATTTAAGATGGACTGATGCAAAGTGGAAAAGTGTTTTGTGGTCTGACGAGTCCACATTTCAAATTGTTTTTGGAAATTATGGACGTCGTGTCCTCCGGGCAAAAGAGGAAAAGAACCATCTGGATTGTTATGGACGCAAAGTGAAAAAGCCAGCATCTGTGATGGTATGGGGCTGTGTTAGTGCCAATGGCATGGGTAACTTACTCATCTGTGAAGCCACCATTAATGCTGAAAGGTACATACAGGTTTTGGAGAAACATATGCTGCCATCCAAGCAACGTCTTTTTCATGGACGCCCCCAAACCACATTCTGCACGTGTTACAACAGCGTGGCTTCGTAGTAAAAGAGTGCGGGTACTTGACTGGACTGCAGGCTGTCTCCCATTGAAAATGTGTGGCGCATTATGAAGCGTAAAATACCACAACGGAGACCCCGGACTGTTGAACCGCTGAAGCTGTACATCAAGCAAGAATGGTTAAAGAATTCCACCTACAAAGCTTCAACAATTACGGTCCTCGGTTCCTAAACGTTGATTGAATGTTGTTAAAAGAAAAGGTGATGTAACAGTGGTAAACATGACCCTGTCGCAGCTTTTTTGGAACATGTTGCAGTCGTAAAATTCAAAGCTAATGATTATTTGCTAAAAACAATAAAGTTTATCAGTTTGAACATGAAATCTCGTCTTTGTAGTGTATTCAATTAAATATAGGCTGAACATGATTTGCAAATCATTTCATTCTGTTTTTATTTATGTTTAACACAACGTCCCAACTTCATTGGAATTGGGGTTGTAGAACCAAGGGGCACGCTGAGTACGTCATCACAGCATGTGACTAAAACAGACCAACCATGAGATGATCTCTGCGGCGTTTGGACGCGGCCGCGCGAGTATAAAGAGGCCTTTAATACCTATGCCCCAGGAAGCCTAATGGAAGACGTGCGAGGTCATGTGACTTTCTTGTGTCGTTTGATTGGTGAACTAGACTTAAACGTCACCAGCGCTACAATTGGATGACGCAAACAGCGCCCGATACGAAGTCTCGTGCACGAAATAGTTAATAAATAACCAATAATTGATCAATAAAAGTAGTGAACAACATTTAGATCATTGTAGAAGTACTGCGACTTAACAGCAGAAGCAGTGTAAGCTTTTTTTCTGGTCTCGTCAACCCCTGTGACTTCGAGCGCACAGGCGGAACCTAAGGCCGTGTTTTAGTCCGCTGCGGAGTAATAGTCACAATTACATCTGTGTGTGGATGGTGGACGTGTAGAACGGATCTAGTTGCCAGCATTCAAAGAGTGCAAAACAGCCTATGACGTCAGTGGAAAAACTCACCGGAGCCACACGATTTTTGTAAATTTCGAGTTTGCGAATTTCGCCGAAAGGCAACTGATTTGCATGCATGCCATTTTATCATTTTGTCTGTTTGACATTCACACACTGATTTGTTAAAGAACAACAACAAAAAAGTTGTCACCAGTCACCTCACACGAGTACTTTCACTGAGTTCTCACTTAACACCTTTTACTCGAGTAACATTATTCTAAAGTAACATTGCTTGAGTACAATCTTTGGCTACTCTAACCACCTCTGGTTATACAGAATGTCTGATGTTGGTTGATTTAATTTTATACTTGTGGAAAGGTGTAAAAATGAGACAGACGCATAATAGAATGATTAACTTCTGCCTAAATATAAATGACAGTGGACGTGTTACTTATACCATTGCCTGTACTTGTGCAGTAAAATGATTTATGACGGTGACAGTTTGAGACGGGAACAAATGAACTTGACATTTCCAACTGTTTTGAAAATCGGAGCAAAAAAAATAAAATAATAAAAAATAAAAAGCAGACACTGTCGTTTTTTGGGACTGGAGATTCAACGTCTCGATGACGTCGGCAGCGCTGCGCCGGCACTGTCAGACCGAGACAAGTGCAATGCCCTCTGGGACGGCCGGCAATTGCCCAAGTCTCCGCCTCTCAACACCAGCTAGTCTCTCTGCAGGTCCGAGCGGACACAACAGAACGCCGTTATGATGTCATTTCCGAGCACGCTCAGTTTTGCATGGGTTTGCACAGCTGGCACACGGGCTGACTGCCCACCCAGCAAAGCTGAACGTGCTCGAACCACCGCCGAAGTTCGTCTTGGGTTATGTGGTAAGTTGGGCACCTGGTGGACACACTGCCGCCCGTCTGCAGGAAGTGCTGGTTTTGCAGTAGGTGAATGACACTACCTGCACAAACAGCACTTTTCGCAGCCAGAGGCAAACCATAAGTGGAAACAACTTAAGGAATTATGACTTGGATTTGTATAACATTTCTCCTGTTTCCTTTTTTTGTTTGTCCAGCGTGGGAAGGAAGTGCTCACGGTGCAGTAGATTGGCTTTTTAATCACTACCTGCACTGTAAGCACTTTAGCTCACACTAAACAACTGATGAACTGTCAAGTTGCAGTTCCGTAATCATACAGTGGAACCTCCGTTCATCACAGGGGGTACGTTCCAGACCCACCCGCTATAGACGAAAATTCAGGAAAGCATAAAAAAAATATATATATTATTTGTACGCCTCTGACATGCTTTAAACACATTGTAAATCTATTTAGAGACGCAAAAACTACAGATACAAGGGGTCCTCTGAATACAACCGAGTTTTGTTCCTTGTGGTGGTGACACGCTAAGCCAAATTTGTATGCAAGTCAAAATCAAATTATGCTAATGCAGTAGTAAAGTTATAAATACAGCAAATATTTATATGAAACACCTCGAGGCATAATTGAAACAAATTAAAAACAAGTTCAGTACCAACTACGTGTTCATAGCCTCAATGTATATTGGGACTATCATAAATCAAGGAAAGGGAGAGAAGACAAAATAAAGCATAGGACCTCCTTTACATAATATTACACTAACAGTTCTCACCAGTGCAGTGGAGAGGCGGAGGATGGAGAGGAGGGTGCGGGCCGAAGTGAAGGTGGTGTCCTTGCTGACCCGCGCCTCTTTCCTCATCTCCACGTAGGCGGCGGTAATGTAGTCTGCGAGCGCCTCTGGCACAACTGGCTGCTTCTTCTTGCACGCGCCAATGTAACGTCTGGGGGATTTGAACATTGGGTAAAGACACAGATTAGACAGATGTCTTATCTCCAGAAACGTACGACAGCCCCACATGCGCACACCTTACATGCCAACCTAAAAGAACATTTCTGCAACTTTTCAGATACAGGGAAAAAGAGATGGGTGGGGATTTACAAAAATAAAATTAAAATTGGTTTTCCAACTTCCCCAAAAATGGGAGATACTCGTGGCACTGATTAAAAACTAAAAATTGAGACTTAAAAGAAAATTGTGACGGAATTGTGGCACTTTTCCAAGCCCCAAAAATGATTGCACCATGCAGTCATTTTCAGAGTATAAAAAAATGACTGGTTTTTAGATTTAAAAAAATAAAAACAGAAGAAATGCTTTGATTTGTTATTCAGACAGGAAGATAAGAAGTGGAAAAAAAAAAACTGACTTCAGTGAGTTTAAGGGAGATGTGCTTTTTGTTGGACAGCACGATGTACAGCCCCACCTTCACACAGATACAGGTGCCTACACACACCTCATGAGCTTCATGTCGATGGGGGTGTAGTGCGTGGGGGGCTGGCGACAGTGCTGGTGGACGTAGGTGATGTGCTGGGCCAGGCGCAGGTCGGCGTCGGCGTCCGGCTTGTCCTGGATGAGCCAGAGCAGGTCGAAACGCGAGAGCAGCGCGGCTGGCAGCTGGATGTTCTGCTCGATGCTCTTCTTGGGGTTGTAGCGGCCGTACGCCGGGTTGGCGGCGGCCAGGATGGAGCAGCGGGCGTTCAGGGAGGTCATGATGCCAGCCTGTTTTGTCGCTCAGGTGTTAAGACTTCCCAAAAATATGAAAAAAAAAAAAAAGTAAAATCATAAAGTAAGAAAAGTTTACCTTGGCAATGGAGATGGTCTGTTGCTCCATCACCTCATGGATGGCCGTGCGGTCGGCGTCAGCCATCTTGTCAAACTCGTCAATGCAACAAACGCCCAGGTCAGCCAGGACGAGGGCGCCACCCTCCAGGGTCATCTCACCAGTTAGGGGGTCTCGCATGACAGCTGCTGTCAAGCCCACACCTGATGAGCCTCGGCCTGTCGTGTACTGGCCTGAAGAAGACAATGAGAGGCAGAAAGGTTTAATATAGAACAAAGCTACAATCAATTGCATTTGCAATGTGACAAACCGCGATTTAGTAATTACTAAGGCTGCAATTTTATAGGTCACTTGCAAAGGTGGGGGGAGCCGGTATGACGAGAATTCAACACAGCACTATACCCAGTCGCACAATGGCGTCAAGCTCAACAGGGGCAGACTGCAGAAAGGGTTTGTATCAAGATGCTGTGCAACATCAGGTATTGCGCAGAACCTACCGTGCTCCTTCTGCTACGTCACGAACCTTTATTAACACTTTATATATATATATATTTAAAAAAAAATAAAAAATAAAAAATAAAAAATAAAAAAAACACAATCCCATGTACGACAGTTGCATTGCTAAAACACCAGTGAAGAGTGCTTCACCTGCCAAGTACGCAAAGTACCAGGAGACGGGGATCACTGACCAATCTCCTTTTGAAGGTATTACTCATTATGAACAATAATTCAAGACAGCAAGGGTTTTATAACAACAACTGATGTGTGGTCTAGGCATACAGAAAGATTGTCATGTTTTGTGTAGTTCTCACTGAGAACTACACAAAACTGACTGACTCATTTTGCACTTGAGTGCGTTGTGCTACTACTGTTAAAGTTTTCATTTCATCTTTGTTCACATTGCACTGTTGAGAACAAAAAAGAAAGTTAAAAAGAATACTGCAAATCATTTTATTCCTGCAAATCGTTCAGCCTTAATATAGATATGCAATGCCGAGACACAAACGACTTCAATTGGGTTGTATACTCACTCCGAGGAGCCAGGCGGTCGATGTAGGACAAGAGCTGGGACTTGGCTACTCCAGGATCACCCATTAAGCAGATGTTGATGTTACCTGAGTGGACATTGCACAACAAGTGTCAGGATATGACATTATACAATGAAATTTGGGGATAACCAGATGATGCTAAATGTTTTTAAAAAGTTGGGGGGAAATGGCAATCCTTTGCTTGGATTAAATATATGATAAAACACTGAAGCTCTAAAAAGGAGACTGGCCCAAAAACAAAACAAACACACACAAAAAAAAAGTTTCCTCTTTACTCCCTTCCCCAAAAAAATTGTCACTGCAACATGCAGTTTTAACATGAACACTGCACTTAAACAGAAAAATTTAAACTTAAATAATGATTCAATTTAAATGCACTACACAGACAAAACAACCAGTTATTAAAGATTAAATGTTAATGTAATCAACTTAAATTGAATACAAATGCACCGTACAGGAAGTCCACGATCTACGAACGAGTTCCAATCCCGCGCTGGCGACGTAACACGATTTCCCGCGCAAGTCGGATTTCACCGTTAAAAGTCGAAATACTTCTGCTACGGGTATTGCCCCACGTGATTGTGACGGCAAGCTCAGTGTGTGTGTGTGTGGGTGTCTGCGTCGATGTGTGGGTGAGACGGGACTGCGAAGGAGGAAGGAGTGTGCGCCGGTGCGAGTGTGTACAGTAGCAAGTGTAGTGACGGCGACCGGGGAAGAGTAGCGATCAGCGGAGGACCCGTTGACGCTGAAAGTGCAGAGTAGTTAATAAAGCCATTAAAGCAGCAAATCGGTGCTCCGTGCGAAGGGAGCTAAACCCCTGCGTCTCCCGACCACGGTCAGGTGACCGTAGCAGCAAAGGTTAATAACACTTTGTATAAAGAAACAAAAACATTAACATAAAAAAAATAAGATGCTGTACTTACCATGACTGCAGAGAGTGTGAAAAAAGGAGGGCGAGAAAGGCAAAGATACTCCCGCCGCACAAACACAGACACACACTATGCACTAGCTAAGCATAAACACAATTCTAAACGTCGCAGGTCGAGTGCGTCGTAACTCGAGGACTTCCTGTACTTATGCAGTGATTATTTAGCATAACACTTAACAATAGAAAACCTTCCCATGTGAGCATAAACACTGCCTGAAGCTGAGTGAGCAATCACCTCTGATCTTCATGCCTTTAGGAGTTTGCTGCACACCTCCGACCAACAGCAGGAGCAGAGCCTTCTTCACATCTTCGTGGCCGTAAATCTCAGGGGCGATCGATCCAGACAGTTTCTCATAGAAACCTTCCTCTACAAACGAAGATAAACAAAAGACGTGTCGTTCTGTTGCCATTCAAGCAAAGCGTGGCATCACAGTCTGGACGCGACGGTTGCTACCGTTGATGCTGCGCAGCTCTTCTTCAGTCAGCTCCTCGTTTCCTAGCTCATCATCGTCGGCCTTAGTCATGAGCGTGATGGCGTGAGCTTCCATGAAAGTCTCGGACAGAAGACCCTAAAGACAACATTTTAATTTGACAGGGATTAAATATAACCTTTGAGGAAAATATTACCCTTTCGGTCAAAACTGTCCAAAGAGATAAATTAATCTTGGTAAGGTGTGTCCACTGTACCTGTGTAGCCTGTCTGAAGCCAGTGCGCAGAAGTGGCAGGAAGATTCCTGTGATGGCCACGTGGTCGCCTGGTTGGGCGAGCCGTGTGTTTTCACCACGCGCGTACACACACATACTTCTCGGGATGTTACCAACAGGCACCTGGTCACTCTGTAGGCAGAAAGTGGAAATAATTGGCGAGACAACATGGATGTCACATTTAAGACTGTCTTAGATGATCTTACGTGCTCCTGAATCCGAAGCTCCTGGAATTTAACAAACTTGGAGCCTCTCGTCTGCAGGTAGAGACGACCTCCGGATTTGTTGGTGACGCACTCTTGGCTGGGACACATGACGAGGGGCATGAAGGATGACGACTGGATCTGGAGGAAAACAAGACGATGAGGAGAGGCGCCGTAGCCCAGACTCAAAGATTTGCGAGGGGCGGATCTTACCGGTTGATATGTCTCGGCGCCGCACTGGTCACACGTGTACGTGGCCACCGCCATCATGGGCTTGACCTCAGTAGCGCGGGTCACGATGCCCCGGACAGTCACCAGGTGCCCGATGCTGTCGGCCCGCACGTCGCGCACCACTTTGGGCTTTGCTGTGCTCGGGGGCTTGAAGTAGAGCTCGCTGTGGAGAGAACCATTGTTAATGGAACACAATCATTTACTTTAACTAAAAACAAAAACATTATATATATATATTATTTTCAAATTCAAACACCCTTTAAATTTACATTTGGAAACAATAAGATATCTGGGAGAAAAATAGCCTTTACAAGTCACAAACACTTGGTAGGTCGTGAGGATGAAGCGTCTTGGTTTCGCTCTGGCTTTTGTGGGTATGAGTGACGGTAGGGAGACACTAATAAAACAATGTCTTAATAATAAGAAACACCGGCATTAATAATCCCACTGCAGCATAGTTAATGAATACATAATTTGCCATTTGTAAATTGTACTAATGGTATACAACAGGAGTTAAAGATGTTTTGGTGAGAGTCATGTGCATGTTTCTCTTCGACAAACCAGATAGTTTAGCATGTTGTTAAGGCGGGACATCATAGTCAGGCTCCAAAAATGATTTCTCTGTTTCCATTTCATTTGTACTTTTACCGTACACAAGGACACACTTGCATATTTTGAAAGTGACCAAGCTTCTGGTCTCATTTTCGGCTAAATATTTCCACACACCTGTGGCATAGCATGTCTGTACTGCCAAAGTGTTGGGATGTTGGCACATGTAGTGATGATGAATAAAGTATCCTTATCGCATAGTCATGATTAGACTTTACATTTTGGCAACGGAGATGGAGCTTCACTTTGCGCAGCTTTCGTTCCTTGCCGACAGTCCTGAGATACTGCTGGTATGAATCTTAAGACAAGCAGTTATCGTAATAGCTGAAGCTAGTGAGGCAAACCGCTATTCTCATCTGGCATTGGCTTTTTTGACTCTCTAACCCGCACATTAATTGTCATCATATTATACTTTAGACGTTCCACCGGATTAACTGAAACATACAATCTCCTCATGAGCTCCGCTGGGTACTGGTTTCGCGCATCACGTGTGTCCGCGGGGTCGCGCGATCTCTGTTCCATCATTAGCCGGTGCTCAATGTACACATCCAGAGAATCCTTGGCCACAATCTGGAGAAGACAATTTTATAAGTATGCAGCTTTTGATGACACTTGAGCCAAACTTGCTCGGCTGGTTCCGCTCACGTCTCGTTCTTTGTACTCTGGCAGCAGCTCGTGCACGGCGTCAGCAAAGAGGCCCGTGTAGCGCTTGGCGTTCTCACAGACACTCTCCACCAGCTCGGGGTCCTCCTCGGCCACGTCGTCCAGGTCCACAAAAAGAGACACTTGTTCTCTTTGAGCCAGCGCCACCTGGAGGTGCACAAATAATTGAAGACAAAGATTCATAAACACAGTGTCAGAAGCATTTTTTTAAAATAATTGTTTTTCAAACCACCAGACCAAACAGTATTATTCTTCAAATTATAAGCTGATATTATACAATGAGAACTTTTTTAATTTATTAATTTATGTGGAAATCACTAAATCTCTTTCATCCTTTGAAAAAAAAACATGAAAATTCAAGTCTGTTAAAAGAACCTAGCGAACAGTTGGATCCTCCACATGTTATCAGCACACCATTTTTGTATTAAAAGAAAGAGATGTTCTACTCACCCCCCAATTTTTTTTATTGTCCCATCAGAACTTTTCAATGCAATGCCATTAACTATTAATATATATTACTAAATGTACTCACAAGTTGCACGCCATATTTGAACACCTTCTTCCCATTGTCATCCTCAGAGTAAAACTCCTGCAGGAATCTCTTGCATTTATCTGTGAAAGAACATTTTGTTCTCATTACACACCAAAACAGGCCACATTTGGAAGTCACACACAGAGACGAAATGAAACATTGTTCTTAAAGATGTTGAGGAGGAGGAGGAGCGGGCATCCACGTTGGGAGCTAATTTGTTGTTCTGCAACAACAAGGAACCCCCCCCCTTTTTTTGTTGAGTAACATGGCATCCTGTCTTCTCGATGAGTCACTATCGCATTTTGTGCTTCTCAAAACTACCTCCGACGGCAGAAAAGACGATTCACAGTCACCGTGTCTTCTTTTCTCGCACGTTTCGAGGTTAAATAACAGTCATTAGGCTGAGAATCTGTTTCAGGATGACGATGACAATACACAACACACGCGCACTCACTTCGGGGTCCATGTTTTTTTTTGGGGGGGGGGGGGGGGGGGGGGGCAAAAACACAGCCTGCACTTCTTCAAAGCGCTGCAAGTACAAACAAACCTTCAGTCCAGCGTCACAAGAGACCTTAAACGAGCACGGGGCCGGTAATGGAAAGGAGACGCTCACTTTGACGACATAGTTGGACTCGCGCAGCGTAGGTTTGGCGTTTCTGAGCTGGATGTTTTTGTAAACAAAGCAGCACATGGCTTGGGGTGGCTCTTCACCGCCGATATCCATACGCGGTTGCTCCGCTCGGAAAAATAGTGCTGCTGTTGCTGTTTCCAAGGCAAAACAGCCACCAAGTTTTTTGTCTTCAAATAAGAGCTCGCCAACGCTCCAATCACATTTATTACAGCGTGCGTATACCAGTGAAGTCAAAACCCTAGCTAAACGACTTTCTACGTTACATTTAAAATATTTCCAAATTGTAATTAGGGTGTTTCGGGGTACTGAATTTTATACTATTGACCAGAAAACGTTATTCAAATTGAGTCTTTCGCCTTTCATCTCGATGAGTTAAACAGTAGTAAAATCGAATGAAATGCTAATTCAACAGTTGCTGTGCGTAAATGAAAGGCAAGCATTTGCTACAGGAAACTTGCTAACAAAAAAAAACCAAAAAAAAAAAGATAACGGCGAACGTATATTTGAAATCTCGCGTGTGGCGAAATTGTAGAAAGGTAGAATTAAGGCAAGTTAAACGGTCCGAGTCGTAGTTTATAGCAAGTGACTGAAACGTGCTTGCTCCCTTTGTTCGTGTGGCCTCATCCGGGTCACAGAGCAGTCACAACCCCCACTACTTCATTTACTGTGCTCGCTTAATGTTTGGACAACTTCCAAAAGGCACATTCGTTTCTATTTTGACCACGTATCCATTTTCCAATAAACTCTTTTTTTTTTAAAAAAACCAAAACAAATGTACGCGTACGCAGTACGCCAGAGGACCGACTACAGTTAGCTACTATACCAAACACTAGTTTCCATCGTAATGTTTGCGGGAACTCCATTTTGTCTTGGAGTGTTAATATTGAGTTTTCAGAACTTAGGCCAACCTGTTGCAGCCCCGCCGCTTGCAGAGAGACTCCTACCTTTCTCCGCCGCGTAATCCTTGCGCGCCATGTCTACCGAGGAGAGGACTTAGTTCAACGATCCCGGAGGTGGACGTTTCTGAACTTTCCAACTCAATTCGCCGTTGACTCCTTTTCTACACCACAGTGTTGAAAATCGCTGGTTGTCCTCTCGAGCTCGGCACTGAGAAGTGGCGCGAGTGTGACATTGTCGTCGACCAATCGCGTCCCCCGGTTTTAGGGCGGAAGAGGTGGGGCTTCGCCGTGGCGGGAAAGGCGCTGGGCGACGCGGCGTCACGTGACCTGACTCGCTTCCTCCTTGTGCATGCGTTGCCAGTGGCGCGAAACAAGGTGCTTGGGTTTCATACACAGGAAGAACACCACAACAGTCACACAAAACAAAGCTTTATCACCATTTTTCCACACTCATACAAATCATCACATTCCCGATAACATAAGGTTCAACCAGGGGCGATTAGAGGTGTAGGAGTGCTTAGCATGCAAGATAAATTTCACTGTTTTGTATGTTTTCAGGCAATTTCATTTCCACATTTAAGAAAGAGAGCATAACAAGACTGCGACTAAGCCGTCAAATATGACAGGGTTATAAAAACAAATGTTTACTTACAGTAAAAGAGGAATGATTGCATTTATAAAACAAACAGTGTCACACTACAAATCATGCAAGACTCCATTACTGGAAAACAAAAAGCATGTCAAAGCCTGTTTAAAGTTTGCTGAACAACATTTGGACAAGCCAGTTAAATACTGGGAGAATATAGTCTGGTCTGATGAGAGCAAAATTGAACTGTTTGAATGCCATAATGCACACCACGTTTGGCAGAGAAATGGCAGTGCACATCACCCTAAAAACACCATACCAACAGTCAAGTTCGGAGGTGGGAACATGATGGTATGGGGGTGCTTCACAGTAAATGGAACTGGTAAACTTCACATTATTGAAGGAAGGATGAACGGGCAAATGTACCAAGACATTCTTGACAAAAATCTGCTGCCATCAATGAGGATGATGAAAATTTAACTATGGTGGACATTTCAGCAGGATAATGACCCAAAACATATTGCCAAGGAAACTCTCAATTGGTTTCAAAGAAAAAAAAATAAAGCTGCTAGAATGGCCCAGCCAATCACCTGAATTGAATCCAATCGAAAATCTATGGAAATAACTGAAACTCAAGGTCCATAAAAGAAGCCCACGGAACCTTTAAGATTTGAATACTGCTTGTGTGAAGGAATGGGCCAAAATCACACCAGAGCATTGTATGCGACTAGTTTCTCCATACAGGAGGAGTCTGGTAGCTGTCACTGCAAACGAAGGCTTTTGTATAAAGTATTAAATAAATATCAGTTGGCGTGTTCAATACTTTTTCCCCTGTGTCATTTCACATTCGTATACACAACTTAATTGTTGATCTTATTTATTCCACTTTCTTTGTATGTATGCATTACTTGGGTTGTTCCCAACATCTGGTGAAATTTTCATGGCCACCTTTGGAAATATATTTGAGAAAAATGGTGACGTGTTAAATACTTATTTCAGCCGCCGTATATCACTGGAAGGCAGTGTATTGCACTGTGCAGACGGCACGCTTAGAGAGAGATAGTAAAACAATCCAATTTTGAGGCAAGGGGGGGAGGGGGTGCTGTATTTTATTTATGTTTATGTTAAAATATTATTTCAAACAAGCACAGTATGGTTATACATTTTTCTAGCTTGTTTAAAAAGGACACAGTAAAACAAATCTCTGCCGGAGCCTATCCCAGCTATCTTCGGGCAGGAACTGGTCGCCGGCCAATCGTAGGGCACATATAAACAAACAACCATTCGCACTCTCATTCACACCTGCGGGCAATTTAGAGTCTTCAATCAACCTACCACGCATGTTTTTGGGATGTGCGAGGAAACCGGAGCGCCTGGAGAAAACCCACGCAGGCACGGGGAGAACATGCAAACTCCACACAGGCGGGGCCGGGGATTGAACCCGGGTCCTCCTATTTTTTTCCTATCCCAGTGAGGTGTTGTTATTGTACCATAATTCATTGACCACAATAAACACGGAGCCTTTGAATCAAATAAGAAACTGTGAAAAATACAGCTCTCGATAAGGAAGCACAACAGCAGTCATCCGGCACAGTCGTTTCCAAGGCTTGAACGCACGCCACCGCTGTCCCCCGGGTTAAGAGTTGGGTGCACCAACCGATGGGCTCAGAGCCCAGTACGCTAAGCCAGAAACCGGCACAATTCAGAGGAGTGGAATTAAAGGCCAACATTTTACACAGCAGACTCCAAAATAGTATACAAAGTATATCATGATCCAAACTTACAACTCTGCATTTAACATTTTTTTTATTAAATGGAACAAGAGAGTTTTATATTGCTGTCAAACCTCACGGTAAAATCTGAAGCACTTCCCGAAGCAGTCACGTGGTACAAGCAGCCGGCGAGGCTTCGGATGTCAATTTCCGGCTCCTTCACTACATGAAGCAAGCCTCGATAGACAGACGCTTTACTGTAAAAGGCGGTAATCGTGTATGTGAATGTATTCTTTTGTGGTGTTATTCAGGCTGACAAGAAAATGAAGCATTTCTTAATTTCCTTCTACAAAACATTTTATTCCCACTGACTTAGAATCATATTGTCACACATAAATGTGGTGAAAAATATGTGTTTAGTATGCATGTGCAACAAATATCATCGTATGACAATTAAGGGCACTTCAAAATTAACTTGAACAATTCAACACAGTAAATTCCTACGATTAAATAACGATCAAAATAAAACGGGTCTTTGAACATTTCTACACTGTAAATTCATATGATTATATAACAATTGAAATAAAACAGGGCTTCTGAACAATTCAACACTAAATTCAGATGATTAAATAATGATCGAAATCAAACAGCTCTTTCGAACATTTCAACATTAAATGAATATGATTAAATGAAAACAGCTCTTGAGCATTTGTCATTGTACTCCTACGGTATCATAACAATAATGTGGAGCCTTTTTTAATCCATTTACTTCTGCTTGCTAATTCTATTACAAAATTCATGGCTGAAAATCATTTTGTCTGTAAACTATAACAAAACAGACTGTCAAAACTCAACTGTAGTCTTGTGTGTTATCAGTCAAACAGTTCAAAGAGACTTCTGTGCTGAGTGGAAGCCTGTGTTTGTGCAAAAAAACAAAAACAAGAGGCGTATTAAAGTCACACTGCCAGCCATATTACACAGGGTTATCTAGTGACCTATGCATGTTGATTTAATGGAGATTGGTTTTACCAGCATGGATGAAGAATCACTTTCGGATTCATCAGACTTTGCTTCCTCTTGCTCTGCGAAGTCATCCTTGATCAGCGGTAGTCTGGGAACATACAAGAATACAACCAAAGCTGATAATTCTGGCGTGACACAATATTCGTAGTTTGTGAGTGTTTTGCCAAATCCTCTTACAAGGTGTTCGGTTCTTTGTGATCTGCTGTGGAGCTCAATCTCTTGGTGGCAATCACATCTGGCATCTGTGATCTGAAATGCGTGAGACGCTCAAATGAACACCAAGATGCATGTTTACACGAGCAGAAATGTTTTGTGATCTGTAAAAACTCTATTGGGACATCTTAGAGCCATTTGTGGCATGTGTATATACACGTGTGTGTGTCCACACGCACAGCAGATTATTATTTTTTTAACCTTGGCCAGATCTGTGCTTTGCCGCAATTCTGTCCCTGAGCTCTTCAGGCAGTTCCTTTGACCTCATGATTCTCATTTGCTCTGACAACCACGGTGAGCTGTAAGGTCTGATCTAGACAGGTGTGTGGCTTTCCTCATCAAGTCCAATCAGTATAATCAAACACAGCTGGACTCCAATGAAGGTGTACAACAATCTCAAGGATGATCAGAAGAAATGGACAGCACCCATGTTAAATATATGAGTGTCACAGCAAAAGGTCTGAATACTTATGGCTGTGTGATATTTCAGTTTTTCTTTTTTTAACTGTAAAAAAAAGACTATATACTGCAAATATAAACATCCAGACTTTCAATATAGTTGTAATTCCAACACCATTCGCCTGATTTGGATGCAAATACCCTCAAATTAAGGTTTAGATGAGAACTGTGTCAATGTCCCAATATTTATGGACCTTACTGGAGGTAAAATAAGGCCATGGTGCCTGGCTAGTTCCAAAACTGAAAATTCCAAATAGATCTGCACTGGCTTGTAACTTCCAATGTGGGTTTACAACATCAGAAACAATGATGAGATAAAAACAACAACAACAACAACAACAAAACACACACCCTGAAGAGAATTCATCCTCAGACTCCGGTTGAGTTATACCGCTGCCAACATCCGATTCCAAGATGACATCATTCCTGGACACAACAATAGTGTGCGGCTGCTTCTGGGCAGTGGAGGTGAGGGTCGGGGTGGGTAGACCACTGTGGACACTGCTGCTGTCCAACCAGGATTCTTTCCTGGAGGTGGCCCGTGAACCTGAATGAGGTACAAGTCAGACCCCAACCCACCTGTGTCTCTTTGTTCATCTGGCTTTTGCTAAGATACATTTTCAAGCCTTTATAGCACACTTGCATAGTCTTCAAAAAATTCCCCAATTTGAAGCACTTTAAATTACAATAAAGTAAACTAACTACTGATGAGTTCAAACAGGTGCTATTAATACAGGTAATAACGAGTGGAGGACAGAGGAGCCTCTTAAAGAAGGGTTACAGGTCTGTGAGAGGCAGAAATCTTGCTTGTTTGTAGGTGACCAAATACTTATTTTCCACCATAATTTGCTAATAAATTATTTAAAAATCAGACTGTGATTTTCTGGATTTTTTTCCCCCTCCTTTTGTCTCTCATGGGTGAGATATACCCATGATGAAAATTACAGGCCTCTCATATCTTTTTAAGTAGGAGAACTTGCAATATTGGTGGCTGACTAAATACTTTTTTGCCCCACTGTATACATGAGTGAGCTGAATGGTAGTTAGCGTTTATTATTATTATTTTTTTTAATCTAAAATGGTAATCTCTAGCAAACTAATGCTAATTGCAAATGCTAACTGTTTAGTGAAGGCTGATTTTGTCATCTCAAATTCTGTAAAGAGTTTATACCATACACTCAGTATCAACACATGCAGGTTAAGGATAGAAGTCCAGCTCTCATAAATGAGAATACATTTTTTTGGAGGTCAATTACTCAATTTCTATCCATCCATCCATCCATCCATCCATCCATCCATTTTCAACTGGTCGCCAGTCACTGGCAGGGCACATATAGACACGGACAACCAATCGCACTCACATTCACACCGTCACTGAGTTGGAACAGAACCCACGCTGCCCGCACCAAAGTCAGGCGAGTGTACCACTACACCATCAGTGATCGTAATATCTATAGGATAATCAATTCTAAAAAGATTTGAGTGTGACAGCTCTACAATCAATGTTATTGTTGTCTAACCTCGAGCAGTGGTCTTCTGGCGTTTGGTGACCGTGATGGTTTGTGGACTGATGGCTTCAACTCTGTCCTCCAACTTGGCAGCGGTGCCCTCCAGGGACCGCCAATACATGCTGACTGATTGCCAGGAGAGGGCAGCAGTGGGACACTGGGATTTCAGGTAAGTGGCCCTTTGAGGCAAAAGAACAGAACCTTTGTTATCGATTACCCTATTGCTGCTAAATCGACCACAAAAATTGGTCGCCAACAAAAGTTCCTTCTCATCCACTTTTTTCCCTCTTTTTGCGGGGCTGATTATTATGAAATACGTTTTTCCAAATCTTGACAGATCAACAACCTAGTTCACCCGACGCCCATATTCAAGTCCTCTGCTCCATTGCCAAGAAGCTATCACTTCTCGATCTATTACACCAGGAGATTAAGGAGCTCAAAACCATCTTGGAGTTCAACGCACCAGCAAGACAAAGAGCTGAAGGAAGACAATGCCGAAGTTCATTCAGCCATGAAAGCAATACAACAGCGGTAGAAGTTCTCGAGAGAAAACAAGAAAATCGAAGCAAGCAAGCGGGATAACCATCTTTTCCGGCATTTGCAAGAGTACACCTGATAATCCAGAGGCTCAAGTAAAAAAACTTGAGAATGAAAATCCCAAAGGAGACACTCGCCAATATTACGTTCCACAGAGTACACAGACTATCGTCCCTGTCCAATCATCGCTACATTCGAACACTCACAGCAGAAAGTCTTTGCAATGTCGAAAGGACAGGAGCTGAAGGGTACACAGTTTGGGCTGAATGACCAGTCTCCACTCGAAATCACCGAACAAGGCAAAGTCTCGTACAGTCTAATGAAGAATTACTGGGAACAAGGAAAAACGCACCTCACTGGTTGTGGAGAAACTATACGAAGACGGTCAACTGTTTCGCGATTCCAAAGTTACTCCTTGGCTCTTCTAATAGGAGAGTATTCCTTCCAGGTTTGCTCGAATATTTGGTATATAGTGTAGAAAACCATGTAATGATTTGTTTTTGAAAAAAAAAAAAAAAAAGGGGAATCACGCTGGTCCTATTGCACCCTCAACTCACTGACATGGGACATTGCCCTTGCTTTCTTTTTCTCTCTCTCTATTGTACTTCCTTTTCCCTTCTTTAAGGCAACAAGACCAAAATTGACACCTTTCCCAGGTCAGTATTCAACCTTATATCATTTAGCACTTTGATAAGACTAGATTCTGTACTGTGATTAGTTCGTAAAACTGACAGAAATTTCTCAAAAAGTCCATTTAATTTAAAAAAAAATTGCTGAGTTGATTAAAAATAACTCAACAATCTTGGCTAGGAAGGGTGTTTTGCTGAGCCTGCAAGATTGATTTTAACCGCTGAGCCGTAGTCATCAGTTCCTGCGTTGATTGGCTGTTAGCATAATCAGCATGTTTGGAGAGAAAAGTGATGGCTGATGTTATATTCCTCTAAAACCGCAATGGTTTCTTACCAAATTAGACATACAGCCTTTGACCGGACTTCAGTGAAATTGTATTTAGTAGTCCATTCTATATTTAACACTCGGCACTCACTGTCGACTTTTCTTTTCGTTGGCCCACTCATGGTTGAAGAAGGGTTCAGAGCAGTAGCAGAGTAAAAACAGAACAGCCAAAGTCAAGTCAATGTATCACTGTACCTACTGCGCTACCTGGTGGAACTACTGGGCATTACAGGACAACATGGTGAAACCATTCGGCATTGCAGGAAAAGGTCAAATGAATGTAGTCAAAATTTTGATATGATTTGGGAGATTGTGTATCAATCTTTGGTGGGCTTGATGTGGCCCGCGGGCTGTATTTTGCCTAGCTTTGATCTTGACCAACTATTGTTCTGCTTTGGTTCGCACCCCTTATTCCCTTTGTCCGTTCTGTCTCTCGATCTGTCCCCCTCTGTCCAGCTGCATTTTCAATAAACATCAGAATAATTAAATAAATAAACAAAATAATCAGAGGGACTATTTCAAACGTCCCTGCTGCACAGAGAAACTGTTTCAGCAGAAAAGGCATACAGATCCACCATTCTGCATGGCCATGCAGCCGAACAGGACAGGTTAAAAAAATTTAAATGTTGAAATTTCTATTGGATATGGATTCTAAAAAGACTGATCATGGCAGCCCTACTGTAAAGGTTTGAGAATTAAAAAAAAATCTAATTATTTGATGAATTGTTTCAGTCCTACTTGTAATACATGTACATTAGCATTAATTTCTATTATTTTTTATTTCTAAAATATATCTGAGCACAATGACACACCACAGTGACTGCGGAAATGTGTGTGTGTGGATGAAACCTCACAACTGGGTCTTGTCCTGTTGCAGTAGCTTAAAGCTGAACTCGCTAAGGATCTCCAAGAATGCCACATTCGGGTATTGCTCTTCCCTTTCCTGCGATGCTCGGAAGGCAAAACGTATGCCATCCCTGATTGGGGAGGGGAACACACACGCCAACCACCACATGAATTCGCACTCATCACCACGTTTAAATAAGTGCAAGCTTGACAATGCTGTTTGCTGTTGTTGCTGTGTGTGTTTTACTCACATGTGCAGAGATACCAGTGGTTTGCGAGCATGTTCAAGGTTATTGCCAAAACTCATGGCGAGCTTCCTGGCCAAATGTCTGATCTCGTCAATGTTCCTCATGCTGGCCTCCTCTGTCAGCATCTCTGAAAACAGCTGGATTCAACATCGATGATCAAAATCATCAAACGATTGATAAAATTTTCGACGCTACAGTCTCGTCATACGATCCATTAAAGACAAAGTGAAATCGGTTTTACAGTCAGTTAACCACTTTCACACTGCCTGTAAAATGTCAGAATTTTTTCCCGGGGTAGAATCAGCGATATGACAGCAGTAGGTTGCCACCTGTGTGTAATAGAATTCCCAATGCTGAGATCTGACACTCACTTGTCCCATGCTGCTGCAAACTTATCCTCTTTTATTGTCATGCATATATTTTTACATGGAATTATACCTCTTGACCATTTAATGCTTTTAAATAAACACATTTTCAAGACGTAATTGTGCATCTTGAGTTTTGCTAGGACCATGCTGAGCAATAGCTGTATGAGCATGCATGCATGGCGTACCTGCTGCATACTCAGGCATAGAGTTCTGGCGCTCAAAATAGGATTGATGAGCTTCGTCTTCATTATGGTCTCTTTGATGATGTCACCAAAGTCCTTAAAGCACTGGGGATAAACAGGAAAAACTTCAGCGCTGACAGTTGTACCACTTATAACTAATTATTACAAGAACAAGAGACTGCTCAGTAGAGCCCAGACCTCCAACAGGCATAAAGTCAGAATAATCTTTATTTGCCAAGTATGTCAAAAACACAAGGAATTTGTCTCCGGTAGTTGGAGCTGCTCTAGTACGACAACAGACACTCAATTGACAGAATACTTTTGAGACAAAAACATAAAAACACACTGAGCAATAAAAGATTACCAGTAATGTGGTAATGCCGGTACAATTTTTATTTTATGTATTTATTTTTTTTACAATTGTGCAAAATGATGCCAAGTCCTCTAGTAATTAGAGCAGTTTGAAATTACTAATAGAACAACAGTCTGGTGCAGTGACCATTGTGCAAATGGCGCAGAGACTTCAAGAAGTTTATGCAGTTTAAAGTGACTAGTGGTGCGATAATCTGGGACAATGTCAATTGTGCAAATGGTGCAGATACTTCTCAAGCACGAGTGGCCAGTATTGGTCAGCAACATATGTAAGTAGTGCAGGGTGGCGAGACGACTACAGCGAGTGCACGAATAATTGCCCCAACAGAGCTGTGACAACAATCTCAAGACAAAATTGCCAGCATGTTACAATGGAATTGAAAGTTAACCGTTTAAGAAGTTGATGGAAAGAGGGAAGAAGCTGTTGGAATGTCTGGTTGTTTTAGTATGCATTGATCGATAGCACCTATGTGAGGGAAGGAGCCTGGTAGGGTGTTTGTTGATTTATGTTTTCATATCTTTATGACATCATCAAAGTGTGGCTTCTGAACAACAGGAACATTATTTTGGAAGAACACTTATCCATAATGAGAATTACAAAATGATTAATTAAAAACTAAACAGAATGTTACAAAGAAAAAACCCAATCCTTTGAAACGTCCTTATGGGAGACAGTGTTGCTTCTTTTCTGAGAACTTTAGCGAAGCACGAGCATGACTGACACTGATTCACATCTGTTCACCGGCTTTGAACAACTGTATATTTAACAGCCGCTGAAGGATTTTTTTTTTTTTCATGGGTTGTACCTTGTCATAGTGCTTGAAGACATCTGTGGCAGCGGTCAGGTCCATCACGCCATAGATGACCAACTTACAGTAGCCGGCAAGCTGGTTGCGCTTCTTCTGAAGAATTTTTATCTCCTCCTCCTGCTGATCTGAATATGACAAACCAGCAACAGTTGATTATGTTTAAAAAGAGGATAAAGATTTAGACAGGCCAAAAATACCGCTAAATCAAAAGGTAATCTCAGACACCTGTATTTCTTTCCAGATGGGGAAAATTAGTCTATTTGAGTTGTGACATTTATTTTTAAAAATATATTAATTAAGTGGACAGAATATTAATTGAAGTACACGTCTATTAATGGCGCCACTATTTGAGAAAATGTGGTAATAATAAAAACTTTCTATAGCACATTTAAAAACATGTTCACAAAGTTCTTTGATAAACTGAGTAGGACACAGTACTTAAAAATAAAACATAAGATACCAAACGTCATGATCATATACTGTTTGCAATGTGATGTACCCCCCCCCCCCGATGAACCCAACCGAGACCAAGAGGGTTAACGCGGGACAATAAAATAAATAAAGAAAAAGGGGAAGATGACGACATAACATGAAAGCCAGTCTGTAAAAGTGCGTTTTAAGAAGTGATTTAAAAGATGCCACCGAATTTGCATGTTCCCAGGACTAAAGTTGAGGCACTCTGATGGTGAATGCTCGAGCACCTTTAGTTTTCAGTGTCAACTTTGGAACAACCACGAGGCCCTCACCCAAGAAGGCAAGGCTGTGGGCTGGCTCATAAAGGGTTAAAAGTTCAGTCATACTCTTATAGCTCCGAGGCAGGCATACAGTGGGTACGGAAAGTATTCAGACCCCCTTAAAATTTTCACTGTTATATTACAGCCATTTGCTAAAATCGTTAATTTTCCCCCCCTCATTAAATGTACACACAGCACCCCACAATGACAGAAAAAAAAAAATTGTTGACATTTTTACAGATTTATTAAAGAAAAACTGAAATATCACACAGCAATAAGTATTCATACCCTTTGCTCAGTATTTAGTAGAAGCACCCTTTTGAGCCAATACAGCCATGAGTCTTTTTGGGAATGATGCAACACACCTGGATTTGGAGATCCTCTGCCATTGCAGATCCTCTCCAGTTCTGTCAGGTTGGCTGGTGAACAGCCATTTTCGGGTCTCTCCAAAGATGCTCAATTGGGTTTAAGTCAGGGCTCTGGCTGGGCCATTAAAGAACAGTCACAGAGTTTTTCTGAAGCCACTCCTTCGTTGTTTGAGCTGTGTGCTTAGGGTCATTGTCTTGTTGGAAGGTGAACCTTCGACCCAGTCTGAGGTCCTGAGCACTCTGGAGAAGGTTTTCGTCCAGGATATCCCTGTACTTCGCCGCATTCATCCTTCCTTCGATTGCAACCAGTCGTCCTGTCCCTGCAGCTGAAAAACACCCCGACAGCATGATGCTGCCACCACCATGCTTCACTGTTGGGGCTGTATTGGACAGGAGATAAGCAGTGCCTGGTTTTCTCCACACATACCGCTTACATTTAAGGCCAAAAAGTTCTATCTTGCTCTCATCAGACCAGAGAATCTTATTTCTCACCCTCTTGGGGTCCTTCAGGTGTTTTTTTTTTAGCAAACTCCATGCGGGCTTTCATGTGTCTTGAACTGAGGAGAGGGTTCCGTCGAGCCACTTTGCCATTAAGCCCCGACTGGTGGCGGGCTGCAGTGATGGTTGACTTTCTAGAACTTTCTCCCATCTCCCGACTGCATGCATCTCTGGAGCTCAGCCACAGTGACCTTTGGGTTCTTTACGTCGCTCACCAAGGCTCTTCTCCCCCTCAGTTTGGCCGGACGGCCAGCTTTAGGAAGGGTTCTGGTTGTCCTAAAAGTCGTCCATTTAAGGATAATGGAGGCCACTGTGCTTTTAGGAACCTTAAGTGCAGCAGAACCTTTTTTGTATCCTTGTCCAGATCTGTGCCTTGCCACAAATCTGTCTCTGAGCTCTTCAGGCCGTTCCTTTGACCTCATGATTCTCATTTGCTCTGACATGCACTGTGAGCTGTTAGGTCTTATATAGACAGGTGTGTGGCCTAATCAAGTCCAATCAGTATAATCAAACACAGCTGGAGTCCAATGAAGGTGTAGAACCATCTCAAGGATGATCAGAAGAAATGGACAGCACCAGAGTTAAGTATATGAGTGTCACAGCAAAGGGTCTGAAAAACTCTGACTGTTCTTGAATGGCCCAGCCAGAGCCCTGACTTAAACCCAACCAAGCTGGGACAAGGTGACACCCGGTGGCGTTGAGAGGAACTGCTAAGCCGAACCGTGAACACGCATTTGATGCTTAACCAAAGAAAAATTTATGTTTTGATATTTTACGAATATCAAAACATAAATATTTTTTTAATTCCAAATGTACAAGCGCAGTTGCGAGATTTTGAGAACTGTTTGTCTTGATTTGACTCCAAGCAACATGAAATGTGATTTGAACCATAAGCAGTTGATTTGCCAAGACTAAAGTATAAACAGTCATTCTATATGCTTGACCTGTGAATAAAGAGTACAACGTTGGGGGTATTTTATATTAATATATGATTTTAAAGTGCCCTGCGATTGGCTGGCAACCAGTTCAGGGTGGACCCCGCCACCTGCCCGCTGACAGCTGGGATAGGGTCCAGCATGCCCGCGACCCTAGTGAGGAGAAGCGGCTCAGAAAATGGATGGGATGGATGGATTTTAAATCCATTTTATGGGTCAAAATTGTAATCTAGATTCAAGCTGATGGGTATGATCTTGTCTAGTCCTCGGTCTTCTAGGACACGCCGCCTGGGCATTTAACTCTTGACTTCTTGGCTCTTTTGTTTTTCTCTATTCATGTCCTTGCTGGCTTATCTTGCCACTCCTCCCCTCTCTTTGTTCGGGCACCAGGCTTAGTAACAGCGGACCATGGGTATGGAGATCTGGCTCCCTAGCCTCCGGGGATCGCCGCTGCTAAGCCTCCAGAACAGTTACTGCTGTGCTAGCAGATACGCTCCCAGCCAAACGTGAGTTCTCTGAACTTGCTAGCGGATCCCGGAAAGCAGGCGGGGAGAGAGACGGTCATATTCTCCCAACAAGGCGTGACGAACGACAATTTTTCCCTTTCTGCTGCCTCTTTTGTTTTTGTTTCATTTTTCTACATCCTTTTTCTCATTCGACTAAACCAGTCTCCGTGCTTCCCGAGACGACTGAGCCAGACCACCCCATCTACCAGCTGTTCTACGTTCATGAGTAACACACCAGTGTTTGCCAGACTGTACAATATTAGTGCCTAATAATTGCTGGGGAAAATTACTAGCTTCACACAAAATCCCAACTTTGTCCCCTCTCTCTCTCTCTCGCTCTCTCCCCCACTCGTCCGGACCGGACGCAGTAAACGCTCGCGTTTTCAACTTTAGTCCAGGCAGGCATAACAATGGCAAAACTTTTTTTTTTTGTTTAATAAAAATTTATTTAAAAAAAAAAAATACAAATAGTGAGAAGTGGTACATAAAATGGATATCTGGATAAAAAAAAAAATCCTTGCTGCCTCAAAGACAAATATTTCAGCAAAATCACATTCAGAATCACACTTAGCAATCTGATTTTCACATTACACGTTCATATTTACTGACTGTATATTTTAATCTTAGATTAAGATATTAGTAATACAATATAACATACATTAACCTAAATGGTATTGTAAATATTTTAGTTACCGTGCAATGATATTTTAGATCCAGCAGGTGTCTGTATTGAGCAACACAGACACGGTACAGTACACGGCTGCTTCTTCTTTTCCTTTCGGCTTATCCCGTTAGGGGTCGCCACAGCGTGTCATCCTCTTTCCATGTAAGCCTATCTCCTGCATCCTCCTCTCAAACGTCAACTGCCCTCATGTGTTCCCTCACTACATCCATCAACCTTCTCTTTGGTCTTCCTCGAGCTCTCTTGCCTGGCAGCTCCATCCTCACTATCCTTCTACCAATATACTCACCAGCTCTCCTCTGGATGTGTCCAAACCATCGAAGTCTGCTCTCTCTAACTTTGTCTCCAAAACATCTAACCTTGGCCGTCCCTCTGATGAGCTAATTTCTGGACGCATTTTATTGTTTCACTCACTCAATTGACTGAGAGTTGACTTCACTGAAGCGCCGCGTGGTGTAGGCTGAGGCTCTGAGTGGGAGGCAGCGCGTCACATGCTACATATCGTGAAAGCCTCCTTTATAATCTTATAATCCAAGTGTTATATATAATCAATATAATCTTATTCCAAGTGTTGCACTGAGGTGACTGGTCATTAATTTTAACAAAGTTAAAACACACTTTTGTTTGCTGAAACCGCGGTTGGGCACAAGCACGTCTTCGTGCGCGTTCCTCTTTGTTGTTTTTTGCCGCTTGTTTGTTGGTTTTCGCCACTTCTTCGTTGGGGTCGAGAGACTACGCATCGAAATTGGGAATCGAAATGTTTTAATTTTAACGATTCCGGGAGAACCGGAACGTTAGTCTCAGTTCCAGTCGGTTCTTGATTCTCGAAGCCCAACCCTAGGCATATCCACGTTAAACCCTCAATTTCAAGCTTCAGCCTCATCACTCGATCTGATACACTTTTCACCGACAAGACATTCATAGCTAACTCTTCCTATAAAATAACACCTATTGCATTTCTCTTCCCATCTACACCATGGTAAAATAACTTGAAGCCTGCCCTGCTAGTTTGCACTGGCTTGTGTCCTCCATAGAGCTGCATTACAGTACAGTAGGACTGCAACTAACAATTATTATAACAATCCATTTTTTTTGATTACCCAGATAAATTATTATTTTTTAAAATTTCCATCCCTTTATTAAAAAAGTGGACATTATTTCAAATTGACAGCGCATAAATTGATTATGATTCAGTTTGGTCCATAACATTTCAGAAAATAGACAAAAATGTATATAAATGTGCTCCAAAGTAAAAGATGTTTGCAAAGGTCTTATTTTGATGAAATTCAAAGATAAGTCTGTTTTATTATAATTATTAATATTTTTTTCTTTATTGTTAAATTAATATTTACTGTTGAGAGGCTGAAATTCAGAGGATTTGGACAATTTTAAGTTAAACAAGGTTTCTAAAGCTCATTACGTCAAAGGTACTCAGCCCAAATGAGTCTTCATGATGTACCGCATCATAGAAAAGGAATTTCACATTTAAGGCTAAGCTATTTGAATGGGACAGAGAGTGCTTGCCGTCTTTTGACATATGATTCTGAAATACCTTCCAAGTCCATATCGTCAGTGTCCGAGAACACATAGTCCAGAAGGAAACCTGCCATCTCTGCACGCAGGGAATCAGAGGGCCGGTGGTACAGGTTTTGGAGGGCAGGTTCAGAGCGGACGGAATTGGCACTGTAAAGCATCAGGAGGTCACACAGCAACTCAAATGCCTGTTGTGGGGGGAAGAAAGACAATCCAATACAAGAATTCTACTCATTCAATGTAATCTGTAAAAATGTGATGTCATAATACTAATGGGTCCTGAGGGTCGAACCTGATCCCTGATCTCAGCTTGGCCAAGAGACAGACATGTTTGGCAGATTTGGCAGAAGGAGCGCACCTGCTTCTTCAGGCGATTTACTTCCTCCTAGGAGAGATGACAGGAAGTTTCTGTAAAATCAAACTATAATTAAGAATTTTAATGAAATGCTTAGTTGTTCTTGAGGTACCCGAGTTGGAAGCGAGGGGAGATTCACTTTGGCCCACATCAGGGGGAAGGCAGAGCACCTCAGAGCTGCCACTACAAGCTAAAATAAAAGAAAATGGCCACATTTTTTGTCTTATTGATTTAATTATTATAAGATGCTGCCATCAAAACTCATCACAGACTTCCTCGTCGAGATGTCTGGACTCCATCCTGCTTTTAAGAAGGTCCATGCAGGAGTAAAGCAGCCTCCCACCTGGTAGGTTTTTGGCACTGAAAAAAGCAGTTGCGCAGAATTATATTTAAACACACCTCACTCCCAACCATTGTTTGACAAAGGGTAGGTGTTATACATACCTGACCAAGGCTGCGATCCTTTTCAAGGTCATGGCTGCATTGAAAACATCATCATCAGTTGGACCCTGAGTACACACACAGGCACACGCACACACACACAAGCAGTTGAACATTAACAGACTATAATGTACAGTATTATAATGCAGTGATTCTTAACTAAGGCTCTAACGATTTTGTATCGAAACCAAAAATCGTGGTCTTCACAAACACGATCCTGTGTCGTCTTTGAAATGGCAAAACCACGACATGCCCTTTAACTGTGTACCTCTGTATACAGCCACATGGGCTCACAGTGCCACCAAAATTAATTTAATTATTATATATATATATTTTTAAAGTAAATTTATTAAAACTTAAGTCTAATTTGAAGATACAGTTCTTCATCAAGCCTCCTCCAACTGCTTGTCATGGGACTCCTTTTTCCAATTCGCTCTGTCAGAAAGTACGGCAATCCGTTTGATTAGATTTTTGCTATTCACGACAGAGCTTGGTCCCAATACCTTGGGGAATAGTCTGGAAGCACAATTTTTGTACATGCAGTTGTAATGTCATCCTCAGTTTCTAAATAAGGTGCTGTCAAAGCATGTATGGTTATGTTAAAAATATGCTATTCTTAAGTTTTCAAAGGCTATTTTTCAAAACATACGTTGTTTTCTTTATTGTTCTTAACTTCTGTATAAGTGGGTTGCGACTTAGCTACAATTGGAAAATTCGCATCCCAGGGTGACAACAGTTGAGAACCACTATTTTAATGTGAGACTAAACACAGTTTAAGCACCCTCTATTGACCTTTGCCACAGTCATGTAGTGGTGTTTGCACCTAACACAAAAACACTTTTCATTTACTAAAGGCAATATTTAACTTAGACTTGCAGTCTTATGAGCAGTTCAGAGGGACTTTTCTATGCGTCTTGTTGCACTATAAGCAATAAATGTATCAAATAAAAAGTTTAGTCTCTCGAACCTGCATCAGGTCACTCAAATAGGTGTTGAAGCACTCAGTCAGGCTGTCAAACAGTTGACCAAATGCCCGATGAGAGCGAGAGGAGAAGGCGTGGCTGTCGGAGCAAAGCACGTTAACCAGTTTGCTCCACGCCGCCAACACAGCCTTATCTGTGTGCTTCTCTACAATCCAGCATATCTGAGCCAGCAACTGGTCAAGATGCTGTTGACGACCAACATGGAAGCGAGAGGAAAAGAGAGACGGCAGGTCCAATGATAATAAGGACATTACAATATACAACTCAAAGTGATGCATCGAGAGAAAGTCAGCAGAAACTGCAGTGAATCCCAAGGTTCTACGATTATTTGGTAATGAGCTTTCATTACTAACTTGAAGTGAGACACGCTACCTTCTCCATCGGATGTGTGCTGCTGTACATGTCCAGATCAAAGTAGAGTGGCGCTTGCAGGAGGAGTTTTACCTTCCCTGCGTCTGCTGAGTACTGCCAGGGGAGAGCAAACACACATACAGTATAAATGTTCATTCTTGAACACTAAAGCAAATGAGTTTGGAGCAGCAGCACTAAGATCATGCACAACACAACATACTAAATACATTTGAGCTGGACTCGACTAAAAAAAAGAGCGATTATTACCTTGGCCAGTAGCTGTGTCAGTAAAGGGATGAAATGGGTCGTGATACGCCGCCTGTCGTGTTCCTGGGTCTTTTTTTCTTTCATATTCAGCCCCTTTGTGTGAACATATGAACACTTATATTTTTTGACAAGTCTTAGGATACGCCCCATAATTATTTAGAACTAGAAATAATTGTGGTGACGGAAGACTTAAGTTACAGCAGAAAAATGATAATGTCCACCGATGGAATCTTCTGAGGCAATCAGAATCGAGTATTCACCAAGACCACGGTATAATACTGTGTGCTCTCAGACAAACATTATACTGTATATGCACTTCGCCCCCCCCAAAATCAATCGATCGATGCATTTTTTTTTTTTTTTTTAAGATATTTGTAACGTTTTGTTTTAGAAAATAGACCTGTTGTAACTGTCTTGGAAACATGAATATTTTTTCATACAATAGTTTCTATCTTCCATACTTTTCCAGACCTGGAAATTTGTGAAATCATGCCTCACAGTTCTGAGGACCGGGGTTCAATCCCCGGCCCTGCCTGTGTGGAGTTTGCATGTTCTCCCCGTGCCTGCGTGTGTTTTCTCCGGGCACTCCGGTTTCCTCCCACATCCCCAAAACATGCGTGGTAGGTTAATTGACAACTCTAAATTGCCCGTAGGTGTGAATGTGAGTGTGAATGGTTGTTTGTTTGTATGTGCCCTGCGATTGGCTGGCAACCAGTTCAGGGTGTACCCCGCCTCCTGCCCGATGACAGCTGGGATAGGCTCCAGCACGCCCGCGACCCTTGTGAGGAGAAGCGGCTCAGAAAATGGATGGATGGATGGATACATTCCGGTAACACGCCAGCAACACGCTGCAAGAGTCAATTTCAAAATAAAAGCCTAAAAAAGTCTGATGAATTTTTCCACGTAATGCATAGTATGAACAATCTGTGTGGCGGCTGGCTTGACTTCGACTGGAGGCTGGCTTGAACTCTTTGCGACCAGTAGAACAATGGAGCCGTACCTGATCTTGACAATTGACTAAATTGACAGGATTTTCAAACAAAAAGTCAGTGCTGGCAGGCTAATGTTATTGCCTTCATATATAAACTGTATTGGCTTCCATTGAGTTGCACTTCATGATTGCACTCTGTCACACCATATGTAGTTTGCCCTTGGTAAACTTTACATTCTTGAGGAAATTTAATTTTTACTGTCTATCATTTATCCTTAGTTAATGTTTCATTTTTGCACTGAAAAATGTTAACATATTTGTTGAAAAGTAGTGTGATAAAAATACTAACACTAAGTCTCTAACATGAATAATCGTGAGTAAAATATTGATTAAAAAACATCTTTATCATTTTGTCCTTAATCATGCAGTCCTACTGTCCACATTTTCTTCCACTTCCTCTGGATGTAATGGTCTCCGGATACTTTTGGCCATATAATGTAAAGTAAGTCTGATTAAATGGTATCTCTAGTCTTGTAAATGCCAGGACATACAATCCCCTAAAGCAAGCCTTGTGCATAAACTGACAACACATAAAACCGCTGTAGGTTTAGGTGTCCCCACCTTCTTGATCTGGACTCTACCAACGGGTGGGGTTGCCTCCGCTGCCCGTCGGATCGCACATACCATCAATTCGATGAGTGCGTCCTCCTCCTCGTTAATCAAACCTTACCACAAAAGAGGTGAGAGTTTGAATGCTCAAAACTAGTTATGTTTATTCTTTATGTGCACTGAGGTGATATCTCAAAAGTGAACTGGTGCACAAATATGGGATGTTTGTGTGAGTGTTTTTTTAATCCTCACCAGCTTCCTGCAGCAAAAGTGTTGTCATGCACTCCCAGTCTTTCAGCTCAGAACCCGCAGCATCCCACAGGCTGTCCACCAGGTAAATTCCATGCTCATGGAACTGTCCGCAGGTGGAAGATCGAAGTTAGTCAAGCAAATGTATTCATCTGATAGTTTTCTTGTTAAATTACAGGGGGAAAAAAGAGGAAGTATGGAGGAACAAACACAAAAAGAAGCTACCTCACTATGAATGTAGAAGGAGATGAGGATTTGGAGAAAGTCAGTATTGATGTCCTTCTGATTCTCACGGTCAATCACACTTTTCAGCCTAAGTCACACACACACACCACAATTACCGTAGGGCAAAAAAGTATTTAGTCAGCGACCAATTGTGCAAGTTCTCCCAATTAAAAAGATGACAGAGGCCAGTAATTTTCATCATATCATGTCACCTATGAGAGACAAAATTATTTATTAAAAAAAAAAAAATCCAGAAAATCACTATCTGATTTTTCAAGAATTTATTAGCAAATTATGGTGGAAAATAAGTATTTGGTCACCTACAAACAAGCAACGTTTCTGGCTCTCACAGACCTGTAACTTCTTCTTTAAGAGGCTTCTCTGTCCTCCACTCCTTACCTGTATTAATGGCACCTGTTTGAACTCTTTATCAGTATAAAAGACACCTGTCCACAACCTCAAACAGTCACACTCCAAACTCCACAATGGCCAGGGCCAAAGAGCTGTCAAAGGACACCAGAAACAAAATTGTAGACCTGTAGTCTGTCTTGTAGACAGGCTGGTAAGACTGAATTTGCAATAGGTAAGCAGCTTGGCGTGAAGAAATCAACTGTTGAAGATATTATTAGAAAATGGAAGACATACAAGACCACTGATAATCTCCCTCGATCTGGGGATCCACGCAAGACCTCAACCCGTGGGGTCAAAATGATCACAAGAACGGCGAGCAAAAATCAAAGAACCACACAGGCAGACCTAGTGAATGACCTGCAAAGAGCTGGGACCAAAGTAACAAAGGCTACCATCAGTGACACACTATGCCCCCAGGGACTCTAATCCTGCAGTGCCAGTGAGGTATACCTATGATGAAAATTACAGATCTCTCTCATCTTTTTAAGTGGGAGAACTTTCACAATTGGTGGCTGACTAAATACTTTTTTGCCGTATTGTAAATACCAACCTCTTTCGGCATATTTTTTGGGCCTGCTCTAACAAAGAGACAAAGTAAATTCTCAATCATCACATCCAAAGTCAGGATTTGTGCAATGCACACACACAAAAACAGGACTTTTTGATACAAAACACACACAAAGCAATTGGTCCATGTGGCTGAGAGTCTTTCTACGGTATTGTATTCTAGCGGTTGTTATAACATTGCTAAAACAGATCGAGTTGTGGCTTTTGCACAGTTCTGTAAAAAAAGGTAAATGAGGAAAAAAAAAGTACCTCATATAGAGGAATAAGCCAGCTGCAGACGCCAAACTGCGGTTGGTGGCGTAAACCAGGGGATAGATCTGAGCACATTCCTCCTCCTGCAGGCCTTCATCCGTGCTCCTTGTACATGCGCACAAATGAAGTTAATTTTAAATTATATGCCTCTCAGGCATTCCATATTCAAACTGATTCACGATTGGACTTTTTGGGATCACATCGTAAGTGTAATTATAACCTTTTGTCTTTTTTTCTGCAATTTTTTTGTCTTTTGTACTATCAAATGACACTCTCCCAATGTCATAATCAATGTTTAAAAAAAAAAAAAAATTGATTTAGTTCTTGTTTGATACCAATATCATGTTCTTCCGCTGTGCCTCTTATCAATGTCGTCTTGCTCGTTAGGTTTCTACCTTTTCTCATCAGCCTAGTCCCTTGTGTCAACCAATCAGCTCCCTCCAGCTATTCGGGTCTTGTCCGGGTGTTCCTCATTGTCTCGTCACTTTGTTTGTATTTAATTCCTTGGTTTCTTTCAGTCCTTGTTGGTGCATTGTCGTATGTCATCCATCGTCACGTCATGTCTCCAAAGTCCAATCATGTTTTTGTAGTGGTTAGTTAGTACTTGGATTTTGTTAATTTAGCTTTTTGCCTCCATGATCCTTGTTTGCCTTTTGTTTTTGAAATTAAATACATTATTTAGTACATCCTACCTTCTCCGGCCTTGCCTTTTTACTTCCCTGCAGTTGGGTCCACCTTGTTGCCTCACACCTGCAAATCTTGACACCCAATGCATATTACAGATAGAAAAGCCACTCACTGATGGATTTGCAGGAGCAGCTTGACCACTTCCACAGCAACCTCATACTCCTTGTCCATTACCATGTTGAGCAACCTCTTCTAAACAGACAGACAGACACACACACACACACACACACACACACACACACACACACACACACACACACACACACACACTACAGTTATCTGGTAAAACACATTTTAGAGATTATTAACTTAATTGCTGTATTAAAATTAATTCACCCACAATTTGCAGCCAGACAGGAAGAGATTATACCAAGATATGTGGTTTTAAATATGAATATAGTATAAATAAAGGGAGGAGTAAATAAAAATAATATGCCTAACCAATATCTCGTCAATCCAGAAGGACGTCTTACTTTAAATCTGCTGGTGAAAAGCTCCAAGCGGCCAATGAAGTCCTCCTCCTGATAGAGACCCTGCAGGATTCGCACACACTGCAGACGCACCATGCTTTCCTGTCGGAGGGCAAACAGAAGAGTAACACTTTGTGGTGTAGGTGGTGAATTAAGAAATTCAGAAAACCTATCGCCAATTAGAAGTTAATTAAAACAAGAGCATTATATTAAGGCTTAAACAGAAATTCATACAGACACCTAAAATTAGTACATTTTCTTCCCTTGGATCCATAAGAACGAGTTGATAAGGACGAAATCTTAGCTAGTATTAGTTATTAATTTAAAAAAAGTAAAAGTGAAGGCTCAGTGCTACACCTTGTCATTCATCATCCAGCCCAGGTATTTGATGCAGCCGTCATTGAGGAAGTTCTCTGGGTCCGTGCTGACCCACACGCCCAGCTCCTCCATGCAAGCTGCCCTGATCTCTACCAGTCGATCCCGGTAGCGGTGTACAAAAATGCCCCGGAAGGTGGCGTTCATCATAGACGACAGCTCCTCCTTGTTCTCCAGCAGCTATGGTGCAATCCCACAGTAATGTAAACAGGACTCATACGCATGTGTTCAACCTGAGTCTCGCACTTATAGGTCTGATTTACTAAAATCCCAAATGCGTGTTCAGTCACAATAACGGATTGTACCCGCTATCAGCAATGGGTGTAAAAGTGGTGGAGACCATCGTATTTCAAAGAGGCATTTGCACTTTAGGTAGCTCTGATGGGTTTTCACCATGGAAAGTTTGGGAGATGACCACAAGGGCAAAATGAAGATTTAATTGCTTTATCACTCTGTTAATTTTGGAGAAGCTAACAGCATAAAGGTTTGATTTGATTTTTTTGTTTTTGTTTGATTTAAGTCGACACGAGTGAGTGTATATTGTATTTATGTGCCCATCCTTTGTAACATTGCATTTAAAAGGAATTTATTTTTAAATCAGGCCCTTAGTGTGCACATACAGTGGCTGTGTGTGTTTGTGTGTATTGGTCACCTCACTGATGGCACCCTTGAGCTCTTCCAGTCGCTGAGAGTCTTGAGCCTCCTTGCCCTTCTCCAGGTCGTACCGCCACCGGATGGTTTGCAGCTGAATGGACACTGCCACAACCACCTCCACCAGACCTGACATCAGCTTCATGGCTAACAAAAATGAAAGACACACTTTTACATTAGCATATGTGAGTTTGGATCAATGAGAGTGCTTACACAGTACACCCCCATAATAATACCATGAATTGATTGTGGGAAATTGTTGATTAGGAACTCATCCGGAACATTATTATGCTTAATATGACAGTGGCAGGCGGCACGGTGGACGACTGGTTAGCACAGGGCTGGGCAAACCTTTTGGCTCAAGGGCCACATTGAGTTTTAAAATTTGACAGCCGGGGAAAGCCAGGACCAGATGCTTACATATTTAAAAAAAAAAAAAAAAAAAAAAAAAAAAAAAAAAAAAAAAAAAAAAAAGACATTCTAGTCTTAATACTTAGATTTACTTTTAATGGGAACAGTATTGTTTTGTTGATCACCTTTTTTTGCAAGTGGTGCTGTTTCAGGGACTGAATCTTGGATGGCAGTTTGTCAGATAAAGGTGTTTTATAGAGTCTGCAAGCTTGATTTTAACCGCTGAGCCGTTGCTATCAGTTCTTGCGTTGATTGGCTGTTAGCATAATCAGCATGCTTGGTAAAAAAGTGACAGCTGATGTTATAGTCCACTAAAACTACAATAGTTTAACAAATTAGACATACACCTTTTGACCGGACTTGAGTGAAAAAGTATTTAGTAGTCCATTCTATAATCAACACTCGGCACTCGCTGTCGACTTTTCTTTTCTTTGGCCCACTCATGGTTGAAGAAGGGTTCAGAGCAGTAGCAGAGTAAAAACAGAACAGCCAAAGTCAAGTCAATGTATCACTCTACCTACTGCCGCTACCTGGTGGAACCACTCGGCATTACAGCACAACCTGATGGAACCACTCGGCATTACAGGACAAGGTCAAACGAATATAGTCATGACTTTGATATGATTTGCGCGATTTTGTACCACTTTGGCAGGCCGGATTAAAATGATCAACAAGCCAGATGTGGCCCGCGGGCCGTAGTTTTGCCCACCCCTGGGTCAGCACGTTTTGCCCACCCCTGGGTCAGCACGTCTATCTCACAGCCCTCCCCCACTATATAAACACTATACACTTCCTCATTCATTAACTTGACTCATTACTACGAGTACAGCATGCAATTGGCCATCAAACTATACCAACAACTTGAAAAAACACATCTTCAGTGTCTCTGCTGTCTGGCCGCACACGCGTTGCGTTGCGTTGCGAGGCAGCGCCAAACCGGACTGGATCTCCAACCCCTTTCCAGCAGTTAGAGAAGCAACAGTGTGTGAAAACCTTGTGAAGACTTAGAGAAAACGTTTAACCTCTGTCATTCCAAACAAAGGGTATATAACAAAGGATTGAGATTAACTTTTGTTCTTGACCAAATACCTATTTTCCACCATAATTTGTTAATAAATTCTTTCAAAATCAGACTGTGATTTTCTGGATTTTTTGTTCTCATTTTGTCTACCTATGATGAAAATTACAGTCCTCTCTCTTTTTAAGTGGGAGAACTTGCACAGTTGGTGGCTGACTAAATACATTTTTGCCCCATTGTATAATTGATGGGCATTGGTTGTCTGTGCTTGGTTTATCTTTGTCGAGGCATAATTTTGGATTCAGTTCTTGTACTGATATCAGTCCATTGTTCCAGTGTACCAAAATGTTGCCCCATTTAGACAGTCTGTACGAGCAATCATTTTCCTTATTTCCCTATTGCTGCTCTGAACGAATTGCACAGATGTAGCGAAAATCAACCTAACAAAATTCCACTTTGGCAGTAGTATCAGAAAAATAAGAGGGTAAATAAGGATATTCTCCAATTGACAAGAAAGGGGTTTGAAGTTGACATGTATGAAGAAGAATCACCTTTTATTGTCACTAACATGCATGCACATGAAATTTGTCCTCTGCAAGCCTTCCTAAAATTTAAGCGCTACACTGGATAAGTGTTGAAGATACCTGTAATTCAATTTTGCCTCATCAAAAAGAACATGGGGATACTTGTAACTTCATTCTTCTTACCCACAATTAGAATATCTGAGACTTGTTCAGTCATTTCGCCCAGGACAAATTACGTCATTCCTGCCATTCATGTGTATGTGGTTTGTCATTACAGATATTTAAAATTCATTTGCAATTACAGATATCTGTGATGGGATTGTAGCTATCTTTAACTTCACTTGGGGATATCTACAATACTTTAGATACAGATACTTTATCTACAATTCCATTGCAGATATCTTTAATTCACTAGCGGATATTGGCTGCTGAATAGTAGATATCTATAAAAGTGGCAAAAGTGATGTCCTTTGTCCTAGGCAAAATGACTTTAGATATCTGTAATTGTTTAGACTAGTCACTATGACTTACTAAATGTAATTACGACGAGTCAGTCAGACGTTAACATGTACAATGTGTATTTTTGATTGTCAAACTTAGCGTTTAAATGTTAAAAGTTTGCCACAGTCACTTCTCCTTGCTGTAAAGCAATAGTCTGAGAAGTGTTTTTTACGTCATTATGCATCTAATTATCTGATTGCAATATAGCACTTCACGATGTGAAAACATACATACTGTAGATGCGTCAATATCATGTTTAGCTGGATTCGCTATAAAAGGCACAGGTGGATAAATGCTGTATCCTTTGTTAAAGCTCTGATGTCACAGTTTTGCTTGACAATCTGGTGCCACGGTTTTGCCTTAAGAGCTGATGTGACGTGCTCACCGATCAGGGTGCTGGTGTGTCTGAATGCTCTGACTTGGGAGTCAGACATCCCAGTGAGGAGAGATAACAAGGAGGGGAAGAGGTAATCATCATAAATGTGATTACTCCGACAGGAGCGCACCAGGATGCGGGCAAACTCGCAAAGGCCCGCTCGAAATCGCTTCAGCGAGGAGCCTATTCCGGACAAAGGATATCTCGCTGAACCCTGGAAAAATAGCAAAGACACATTCAAGCCGTTAAAAAATAAATAGATAAAAATAACCACTTCAACAAAATAAAAAAACTTGCCTAAAATTGTTATTTTTTTTTTTAAATTCCCTTACCTGATCGAACTGTCTGGTTAGCGTGGCGATGATTTCTGCATTTTGCATGGAGTCGAGCATCTCTCTGCTAACCACTCCTGCGCAAAAAAAAAAAAAAAAATTTAAAAAAAAAAAAAAAAAAAGGAAAAAATTACCGTTAGGTGGGATTCATTCTGTATCGACTTAGCCCTTTTCGGTTCCGTATGAATGGCACGTAATATGGAATGTTAAATGGCTCTGAAGTGGCATGTATGCAAGAATATGTGTAAAAGAGCCTCTTGACCCTTTAAAGCTCTATTAAATGTATTATGTATGTAATTTCTTTGCCAATTATGAAAATACAGGATAATCGATATGTTTTCGCCATCTTATCATGTCAAGGCATCACTATTCATCTGACAACCATCGCTTCAGCTCAGGGCTCTACACTAACTTTTGCACTGGTGCGACCAACTTTCGCACCAGCATATCCTCTGGTTGCACCCTTTTTTGTGGAGGTACAGCATGACACACACTGACCCTGACACACACACACACACACACACACACACACACACACACAGAGTATGGAAAGTATTCAGACCCCCTTTAAACAAATGATTTTAGCAAATGGCTGCAATATAACAGAGTGAAAGATTTAAGGGGGTCTGATACTTTCCGTACCCACTGTGTGTGTGTACATATATATATATATATACACATATATATATATAGATATACACACACACACACACACACACACACACACACACACACACACACACACACACACACATATATATAAAAGATAATCTGTTGACCTATAGCACCCCACCTCCCATCACCTTGCTTCCCCCTTAACCCCTGACCTTGGCATCCACAGCACTTAACAATGAAGTTGATGAGCACCAGCAATCCTGGCTCACGACTCTGTTTGTAGTAGTCCAGCCAATCTTCAACCACCGTCTAGAGAAGAAAAGGAAAATGGCAGACAATCAGACAACTGGATTCTGAATAATGGTTGCGAGGGTACAAACAATATACTGGAACCTCTAAAGCTTGCTACCAGCTAAGGTCTCTGTGTTGTGTCAAAAAAATTTTTTTAAGACATTTATTTTCACTTTACATGGACTTTAATGAAACCATGATTCACAATAGGTTTAATTCTTTACAATCTGATCAATTATGTTTTTTTTACTGTCTGTTTTGTAAAGTACAAGACTGTAGAGTGCTAGTTTTTTTTTTTTTTTTTTAATTAAAAAACATGTTACAACATTTTTTGTTGGTCTTTTGGGTGGCTGAAATGGATTAACTGCATTTCCATTCATTTCAATTGGGAAAGATGAGTTGAGATCTAAGTGTTTAGTGTTACGAGCATAGTCAAGACAGTAATGTACCGGTATATAGTCTTTCAGTGTGTCGCTGTGGGCATCATGATTGTTGTGCGCCATCTTTTTTGGGCATTGTGAAGTTGGCATCCGTCTTCAAGAGCTCTGCTGTTTGTCGTTTTTAATTTATTTTTTTGTGTTATTTGGTATCCCTTGTGTAGATTCTGTGGACCTGTAGCAGTTTGGTCGTGGCATTCATTGAAGGCGAATGTCAGTGCTTGATGGTTGCTCCCTTTTGGGAGCATGCTTGCAGCAGCACCGTTTCTGATGACGGGAATGTCAGCATTCACTTGTTGTTTATGAGCCCTGGTAGGCAGCATTTTTTTGCATCAGCCACAGAAATGTCAATGGTTTTAGACTGCCTGCGATAGTGGCTTATGACTAGATGGATGGCTGGGGGGAGGCTCAGCGACGAGCATCGGCAGTATCAAGCCCAGAGGAGATGTGGGGAGGGGGGAGAGAGAATGCGAGCTTGAGAGTGAGGAGGATCTAGATGGGACTGGAGAATGGAGCCATTTTTTTTCTGTGTGTTACTTGCCAACGGACGCGAGAGCGGCTTAGAAACGTGAGTGATGTCATGCACACTGTGATCAGGGAGACTTCAAATCTCCTTTTTCATTTACAATTGCTTAAAACAACAAAGTGTATGTATGAATCAGACATGCAAACACGAAAGGCATGAAAAAGGTGACAAGAAATAATTTTTTTTTTTTTTAGGTGGGGTCTGGGGGGGGATCCCTGAGCCCCACAGATTTTTTTAATTTTTATTTTAACATAAATTAAGCAATCTGGAAGACTCTAAAGAGCACAATAAGGAGAAAATAAATAATTCAAAGTTTGTCACGCAGAAAAACCTATTTAGACCGCTCAAGAACATGTTGATGTACAAATTTAAGATTAAAATTAAATTTTCCTAATGTCTTTGCTTTTTTTGTTCTGGCCTCCGATTTGAGCCAGGCACATCTCCACCTGCACCTGATGCCATCTTCAAGCTGTGCCACATGAATAGCATCCTCCTCTTTAAGCACTCTCATTCTGGAAAATAATTGACTACAATCAGTCTGTTTCACTATTACCAACTTCAAAGGCTAATCCCAAATGAATCATACAGGAAAATATTAAGTACAATATTTTTCTGTTTTTACTGGCCATTTCTGAATTTGAAATTAGTTCATTCTGTGTTGTGACATAATCCCCAACATCGCTCTGTCGCTTAATACATTTAACATAAACATCAGTAAACTAATTGGATAATTGTAGCCGCGTTTCCCAATTAATACAAAATGTACTGCCGGATCAACTCTCGTCACCGATGTTGCGTACATCATATGGTGCGCTTTTAACCCCAAACCTCTGATGTGCACTCCTGAGTGTAATATTGTTACCTTTTCACCATCTCATCATAGCACCATAACACATGACAACAATGGTCAAGATGGAGGATTTGCTCACCAATAGGTCACTCTTTCCAGAGCTGACAGCATCATAAATATCCTTTGCACTGATAGGCTGGTCAACCCTGTTCATTGCTGCTTTCCCTGGCTTGGGTAAAGCCTGCGTGGGTGTCTCTTGGGAAGACTGCTCCTCCTGAGAAGCTTCTGGCATAGAGAGAATGGGGCTACTAGCCATGCTCGGTGTAGCTCTCAATGCATATTTGTGCCTTGGCCTCTTGGGTGGCTTGGGATGAAAGAGAGACAGAAGCTTGAGTTATTTGAAGACACCTGTGGACTTAGCATTAACTATGGCAGGATAAGGCTTGACATTTTAAAAATGTACAGTTGCGATTTGAAACAAAGACCTTATAACTGCAGAAAACCAACAGTTTGTGTTCATTCACTTACCAGTGAGCTCGGCGCTGCCAGTTGTTTTCGTTTGGTGGTTTTCACTGGAAGCTCAAAGTCTTCATCTGAAGCTGATAAATCATAGCTAACAAGATGGAAGAAAACAAAATTTATACAAACTCATGTAACTACTATATACAATCAAACAAGGGATAACATCCCCGTAGACACTTTTACCTGTGAAAGTCATCACTTGACATGTTTGGAATAGAATAATAAATTCCCCTGGATGATAAATATTGGACCGTTTTACTGCTCAATACTAAAACAGCACAAAGAGAGAAACAGATGACCAAGGTTATGGGTTAGCATCTTGAGTTTCCATTTTGTAAAATGACTTACTTGACTTTAAACTACTACAGAAATGTTCAACTGTTTGTAAATGACATGGCGAGTACTGGCATGGTTAAGCATTTTATTAAAACCTGAGACATTTGATCAGAATTGGAATACAGTCCATATCTCCAAGTCACAAAGATCGTTTGCTTTTGCTAGAAGGCTCTTAAGCAAACATACATTAGGCACTTCATCCTCAAACGTATTAGCTCACTAGCCAAAAGCCCAACACTACTGCTAACTATTACTTAAGTAAATTTCTATCCAGTTAATTAGAATCGGAATTATTATATCACTACTTTTAAAACATGTGCTTACCTATTTCCACCCACCTTTACCAATTGACACGAAGGAGTACGCCACCGGCAGACGCTATGATTGGTCCTTGGCGAATTAGCTGATCCCAATTGGTAAATCTTGTTGCTTGGCAGTTTTTTACCCATTCCTCGCCTGTCGACAATTTGCATCTGGTCGTATTTTGTAAAGCATTGTATATTGTTTTATATATTGACAAGTTTATGTAACACTAATACACAAAAAGAAATTTCTCCGACCTTTTCCACAGTACTGAATTCTGCCTTCAGACAATACTCTTAACATTGTTTTATTTTTTTTAACAGTATGAATATAGTCGTACAAGTGCGTAGTTTACAAATAAATGCGTTTGAATTCAGATTTCGTAAAACAGACACATGCTATATGAAAGCGGGAAAGTATAATGTCAAGCTAATAACACTTTATTCCATCCCGGTGCGGGCAATTCGTACTGGAATTTGATAACTCGTCGACAGGGGGAGAAATTGCAACACTCAACAAAATTATGCCGCCAAACTATCTTTGAGCGGAGAAGAAGAGTTTCTCGTCCAATCAGAGCCCGATTGTTGATCAACCCGGAACTCACCAACGCGTTCTTTTCAAAACTCTGGAATAAAACGAAATAAGGTAAAGTTATAGACATTTTATGAAACTTATCGGGGAATATCTCAAATATTAGTTAACGTGGACGATGAAGAGAACTGATACCTACAGCAATATCATTCAAACTGAGTATGTTGAATAAAACCACAACGTCAAACATTACTACAAAGGTAGGTATATTCGACATTCATGTGAGATTTCAGGATGAACCTAAAATGCGCTATAGTCTTTTCAGGGAACTTAATTTGACATTTTCTAACCTTTTGAATGCCCATTTGTTCAATATTTCTATAATTGTTTGACAACTTGCAGTTCTCTGCCAAGGAACCAAAGGGCAAAATTCACAACAGGTGTTTGATCCCTGAATTGCTCATAACATTTCAAGCCGAACATCCCTATTTTTTGTGTGAGTAGTTTAATGTTTGTTACCTGGTTGCAGGATGTCCTGTTACAGCATTGTGACTCATGTTGATGCATCATCTGCGGGCCAGGCTCCTCGAGAACCACTGCACCTGATCCCCTGTGAGATTGAACACAATGGGCCTGCACAGATTTCACAGTACTTCAACGCTGCCATGAAGGACCACAAACACGGTACAATAAATATACTGTGTTAAGAGATGGCTGCAATTACGTATGTGCAATGCATGCACGCTTTCTATCACAGAGAAGACTGCTTCATTCCGGGGTCGTGGCCTAAAAGGGCAGGAAATCATCTGTCCACAAGGCTACACTGGACTGGTGCTCAAGGAGATCAATAAGCCTGGTTCGGATCAGGAGGTAGACATGACCAATCGCACTGTTGGATTAATGTAAAGATAATGGAGAACAATGGATTGTTAAAACAAATGATTGTGCTTCTTCCATATATGTGCATGTTTAGGACAGGACCCTGAAGGTGACTTCCGTGTTTGACAAGCTGACCTACTGGAACCTCGAGACTCCTCCTAACTCAGACGATGCGGTTGTTATGGCGATGGACTGGCCTGAGCTTGCTGAAGTGGTGAAGATATTTATTCAATTACAATAAACTTTTAAGAAGCTATTTTGACAGTAGTAAACCTGCCAAATATATAAATATTTGACTCCACTGAGGAGGCAGCACATTGGACTAGGTTTAAGGTTTTCTGAGGTTTAAGGTTTGAATTTCAGCTCTGGCCTTACTGTGTGGAGTTTGCATGTTCTCCCTGTGGTTGTCTTGACTTCACCCACAACCCTAATGAACTTGATGTTCATGTTTTGTCTCTTTTCAGATTCATGGAGCAGTGGAAGACTGAAGAAAATCTTGCTTTTAGGAGAAATAATAAATATGCATACAGTATTTAAAAGAAAATGTTTGCTGGTTACCAGACATAGTCCCAAAAAGAAATGGTTGTTAAAGAGCACTAACTAAATGTATGGTTTGTACATATTTTGTGACAAATTTAGTATTGAAATAAAATAATAAAACCAAACTACTTCACCGAAACGTGTGTATGCTATTTCATCTGCAATTTTAATGCAGGGATAGAGACACACTGACGAGCTTGGTGCCAACTCAGTTGTCACTGACTAACCAATGAACCATAAGAATTACTATTTTTTTTTTTTTTTTTTTTTTAATATCCAACAGAAATAAATTAGCATAAAGGATTCACACAGACGCATTCCTATAATGTTATAATAACACCCGTTACTTTTTTAAAACATGTTTGTCCCATTGCTTCCATGGTGAACTGGGTGTCACTTGTCACTGCCAAAAAATAAAATCTCTCTCTCTCATTGCTTCCATGATGATATTTCAACTTTGGCATATTTAGCTGTGGCGGCACAGTGTTTAACTTGTTAGCACATCTGCCTCACAGTTCTGAGGACCGCGGTTCAAATCCCGGCCCCGCCTGTGTGGAGTTTTGTATGTTCTTCTCATGCCTGCGTGGGTTTTCTCCGGGCACTCTGGTTTCCTCCCACATCCCAAAAACATGCATAGTGGGTTAAATTAAGACTCTAAATTGCCCGTAGGTATGAATGTGCGAGTGATTGTTTGTTTATATTTGCCCTGTGATTGGCTGGCGACCAGTGCAGGCTGTACCCCGCCTCTCGCCCACAGATAGCTGGGATGGGCTCCTGCATGCCTGCGACCCTCGGGAGGACAAGCGGTATGGAAAATGGATGGATGGGTATTTAGGTGCTTAGCTGGAGCCCTGGACTCCCCAATTTACTAAGCACAAAGATAAAACAAATGCAGCACAATACATCAGCTCTGCAATAACAATAATAATACAAAAAAATCCATGGTGATCATTTTTGGCAAAATCAGATGTTCCTAATATTCTGTCCATCACATTCAGATGATGTAGGATTGATAAAATACAGGACAATTCATTCCAATCCAGTAAAAGTCAACAGCACAATGAATTACATCACCTAAAACTACCAGGCTGACATACACTGTATTGATGAACTTGCATTAAATTCCATGGGAAGGTTAAACAATAACACATGACAAATTAAAATAATTTTGCTGTAGACATCCAAAGATGTCATTCTGTGATTAGTCCCCTTCAATAAGACGATACAAATTCACATTTATGGCACAATAACAATAAATAAAACGGATCCAATTCCATAACCATATTTTTTTTTTTTTGCGTGGGAAGAGCCCACCATCTTTTTGTAATGCAACACAAATAATTATAGACAGTCACAAACCTCTTAAATACAATATAGACTTTACAGGGCTTAAGGCTTCTGTTTCATTTAGAAGTATTCTGCAAGATGTCAGTTCAGCCACTTGTTAGTGGATTACATACATAGGTGAATTTCAATAAATCAGAATATGGTGGAGAAAAAAATATTTTAAGAGTTCCATTCAAAAAGTGAAACTCATACAGTATACAGATTTAGTACACACTGAAATATTTCAAGATATATAGAAATTGGCCTTTTGAAAAGTATTTTCCTGTGTTTAATGAATCTTTATAACATACAAGTTTTACTTTTTGAATTGAAGAAATACATTTTTCAACGATATTCTGATTTATGAAGATGCACATGTAATTTCTTGAAATTGTTTTGGTCACTTATTTTAAAAATTAAGAAAACCTTTTTCTCATCAGGTGCATAGTACCTGTACAGAAAAGCACTGGAAATTGTATTAAGTTGATTAGAAACCCCTACATGGACTAATAAGATTCAATACAAGGGTCGTGAGTGAGGCTGGTCCTAACCCTGGTTGCAACAAAGAAGCTTTTGTTTTTTGGAGTTGAATTCTAAATTGCAGCATTGTTACATACAGTGGGTACGGAAAGTATTCAGACCCCTTTAAAATTTCACTCTGTTATATTGAAGCCATTGGCTAAAATCGTTTTAAGTTAATTTTACCCCCTCATTAATGTACACACAGCACCCCATATTGACAGAAAAAAATGGAATTGTTGAAATTTTTGCAGATTTATTAAAAAAGCAAAACGCAAATATCACACAGCCATAAGTATTCATACCCTTTGCTCAGTGTTTAGTAGAAGCACTCTTTTGAGGCTTTTTGGGAATGATGTTTTTCACACCTGGAATTGGGGATCCTCTGCCATGCCTCCTTGCAGATCCTCTCCAGTTCTTTCAGGTTGGATGGTGAACGTTGGTGGACAGTCATTTTTGGGTCTTTCTAGAGATGCTCAATTGGGTTTAAGTCAGGGCTCTGGCTGGACCATTCAAGAACAGTCATAGAGTTGTTCTGAAGCCACTCCTTCGTTATTTTAGCTGTGTGCTTTGGGTCATTGAATTGTTGGAAGGTGACCCTTCGGCCCAGTCTAAGGTCCTGAGCGCTCTGGAGAAGGCTATGGCGCAATCAGAAAAGAAGTTCAGAAAATCCTTGTATTTGGCCGCATTAATTTTTCCTTCGATTGCAACCAGTCGTCCTGCCCCAGCAGCTGAAAAACACCCCCACAGCATGATTCCGCCACCACCAAGCTTCACTGTTGGGACTATATTGGACAGGTGATGAGCAGTGCCTGGTGTTCTCCACACATACCGTTTAGAATTAAGGCCAAAAACTTTCTCCCATTTCCATCTCTGGAGTTCAGCCACAGTGATCTTTGGGTTCTTCTTTACCTCTCTCACCAAGGCTCTTCTCCCCCGATTGCTCAGTTTGCCGGACGGCCAGCTCTAGGAAGGGTTCTGGTCATCCCAAACGTCTTCAATTTAAGGATTATGGAGGCCACTGTGCTCTTAAGAACCTTAAGTGCAGCAGAATTTTTTTTTGTAATCTTGGCCACATCTGTGCCTTGCCACAATTCTGTCTCTGAGCTCTTCTGGCAGTTCCTTTGACCTCATAATTCTCATTTGCTCTGACATGCACTGTGAGCTGTAAGGTCTTATGCCACAGGGATGTGGCTTTCCTAATCAAGTCCAATCAGTATTCTCAAACACAGCTGGACTCCAATGAAGGTGTAGAACTATCTCACAGATGAGCAGAAGAAATATACAGCACCCGAGTTGAATATATGAGTGTCACAGCAAAGGGTCTGAATACTTATGGCTGTGTTATATTTCAGTTTTTCTTTTTTAATAAATGTGCAACAATATTTCTGTCAATATGGGGTGCTGTGTGTACTTTAATGAGGGGAAAAAAATAACTTAAATGATTTTAGCAAATGGCTGCAATATAACAAAGACCGAACAATTTAAGGGGGTCTGAATACTTTCTGTACCCACTGTAGAGGTGTATTTAGTCAATTGAGGGCCCAAGGTAAGCAACTAAAGCAACTAAAAAGTGTGAATTTAAGAGAATTTCATGAGCCTGATAAAGTCCTTAAAACCCTGTCAAAAGTGAATCATCGCAATGCTTTTGCTGTAATTAATAAGAATATGAATCAACATTTCATACAGTTTACCATTTCTGCTGCTTTCATACTCATCTTCGTGATGAAAAGCGTCCATTGTGCCACTCTCCATGCATCCCCCTTGGCTGACACCAATAGTAGCACTACTGCAACTGGCAAGAGCGTCTGGCTCTTACTGTTAGCTCGTGCACAAATTCAGTGTTGCAATGAAAATGGTTGAAACCTATGGTAGTTATGATTAAAAACTGTTTTCCTCTTGCCTTCTCGGCTCCACTGGGATAAGTTCATTTTAATTTTCCTGACAACATACCAAAAAAGTTTCTTTGTTTTGCTACCCTCTTCTTTAATTCAGTCTGCATAATTTATGTGTAGTAAGATGCAACAGTCCATTGTATGAAAGGGGAGGACGGAGCATTAAAAACCATCATGATTAAGCAGTTTGATGTGTTTTAAGCGTGTGAAGAAAGGAAACTTTATTAATCAGTTAATTAATTTTTATGGGATGTTGGTAGGGGGTGACCTAATTGTAAGTTTGCCCCTGCTCTTTGCCACAAAATGGATATCGGGGTTAAATTGGACTTGCTTACTAATTTGGAGAATCTCTATGTTAGCCGAGTCATTGATTGTGTAGCAGTTAGCTGGTAGTGTGGATTCAATTCCCACTCAGTGATAGTGTGAAAAGTTGTCTGTCTCTATATGTGCCCTGTTATTGACTTGCAACCAGTCCAGGATTGTTACAACCACCTTTCGCGCCAGCTGCCTCATGACACTCAATGGGAAAAGCGGTATTAAAAAAAGTACGAACTGATATTTATTAGCTAAGCGGGGGTGGTGGTGGTTGTGCCCGTTTCGGGTTCTCCACATCAGTCTTACTGCGTTTGGGTCGCGATGTTTGGTCGTGAGCCTTGCGAATGTGTCGGTAGAGATCTCCGGACTGCGTGTAACTGCGGTAGCAGTAGCGGCACTCGTAGGGGCGCTCTCTCGTGTGCACGATGGCGTGGCGTCTTAGCGTGTACGTGCATGAGAAGGTTTTGCCACAGACGCAGCACGTTGGGACATCCTCCACAATGCCTCCCATAGTGTCCTGGAAGTCTGTTAAAAAGGGTGTGTGGTCCGAGTGTTGCTGTGTCCTGGACGGTGGAGGAAGGAACGAGGCGGACACCGAAGAAGCGGATGAAGGGGAGAGAGGAAAGGTGTAGTCGGAAGTTATGTGGCGGGAGGAGAGTGTGTTCAGCTCCTCATCCTGGATGTCATCTTCAAAGTCCTCGTCCACTTCCATCACTGGCTCGCTCACTTTGCATTCCTCTTTTTCCTCCTCCTGTTCCTCATCAGAAATAACAATAGCCTCCACTTTGACTTTTGCATTGTCACCATCATTGTCCACAGTCGCTAATCCTATAAGAGGATGAGCCCTTCCACTTGTCTCCATCTCGGGGGCAACCACCTTTTGAGGAGTCTGAAGCGTGGAGTTCTGGCCGCCACGTTGGAGTGAGAAGGCACTCTGGATTTGAAATTGGGAATGTGAACGTGAAAGTGTCAACTCCTTTTGTGCATGCACAACCATGACTGTGTGTTGCTCTCCCCCTGCAGTACCTCTGCGCTCACAGTCTGAAAGTCCTGTTTGAGCTTCCTTCTCATGGGCCAGTGAGTTATAGAATTCTGATTGGGGACCAACCGCTGATGGACAGCTAGCATGGACATCTGAGACCAGGGAAGATGAGGAAGGCTGCTGGTTGATGCTGTGGCGAGGAGAAGACAAATTTGATTATTAGACTAGCATATCTTATTAAATATACGTCATTATAGGTAATTATGCCTCAGATTTTACAAAAGCTCCTATAGAAGTCTCACTCCATGAAAAAAATGTTTCGTCTTTAAACTCCTATTAGTGGCCTTCTCTTTTGGCTTCGCCTTAAACACTGAATCACTGTCCTAGATTTACAACCTAAATTATGTCTTCCATGAAATTGTATTAACATCTTCCCAAGTCGTATTCTCTTCATTTCATAGTGTTTATCTTGGCTGCGCTACTTCCAGCGTGTGTATGTGGATGTTATTTTTGTACAATCAGATTTCAGCCTTTATGTGCTGCCCTGTCAACCTAATCTGCCCAGAGACTTCAGAATCATTAGTACTAGCTGACGTAACTTAAAACTATATTGGCAAGGGTACTGTTTCTTTACCCAATCAGATTTCAAATTCGCCTCAGAGGGCGACCTAGCAGGCCCACAATAACATCAGCATTTTTCCGTCCTCTGATTGGATGGTCAGTGCGGGGAACTTTCGAACGTTCGACTACCATAACATGTCTTTAGCAATCTGCACATATTAATACAGTTAAGAATCAGCATCACTAGTGTGTATGATGTATTTTTTAAAATGCTTTGTCATTATTGGATAAATATTGATTCTGAACTGCTCCAGATGATGTACGTGGCACAGTTTCATGCTGTTATACTGTATAGTGGAATGCTTTTGTAAATAATTGATGGTTTCTATGATTGTGACGTGATATTGGCGGCATTAAGAGGTTGATTACGTCAGGTAAGTTCCCGGATTCCCCACTGGAGGCCCACGTACCAAATGTACACAGCGCCACTGTAAATACCACTATAAACGTCAGCTTTACAGGTGCCATGTCTGACGTGCAGGTGGCAGTCATCCAGCAATCCATTTTCTATAGCCTCGTTAGGGTCACAGGCGAATTGGAGCCAACCCCAGCTGACTTTGGGCGAGAGGCAGCGTCCACCTGGACTGGTTGCCAGCCACTCACAGGGCACATTCAGACCAACAAAGATTCACACTCTCAATCACGCCTATGGGCAATTCGGAGTCTTCAATTATCCTACCATGCCTATTTTTGGAATGTGGGAGTACCCAAAGAACACATCATCCCCACACATTGAACCCAGAACCTCAGAAGTGTGAAGCAACTTTGCTAACCGGTGTCAGTTATAGTAAAGGTAATTACAGCCTCCGAGTGGCACCATCTGTTTTTTTCCATGAGGCATCCAATGGTGCGTGGCATTTTTTTCACCTGTTTCCCCCCGCCCCCCAAAGTTGGTGATGCACCTTTTCAGACACAGCCTCTATCAAGATGAAAATGTCAACCAATACCTGTACCTGTATGTCTCAGTTGTGCTGCATGGAGTGCAGAGAGCTGAGCCTTCACCATGACTGCTCGCACTCAACCTGTAGGAACCTCCTGACTCCTGTGTAGACTGTCCCACAGCGGGTCCTTGCACCAAGTCTGCACGGGGTAACAGAGGAGGGGCATCCATGCCAGGCTGCGTGGTATCAGCAAGATCAGGACTCAGGGGAGTCTTAAGTTGTGCCTCCGATGAACACGCATCAACCCTGTACTCAGACTTGACAGACTCCCATGTACTCTGTCCAGTCGTTAGGGACACTGATGAGAGGGTTGTTGTCATGGCAATGGAATTCAAGTGATCTGCTGCCATAGTTACTACAGGCTCAGGTCCACCATCCCCTTCATCCTGCCTCCCTGTTTCTATTACCCTCTTTGTCCCAGTGCTCTCCTCAGAGCGAGTGCTATCCGCCTCAGCCAGAGGCCCTCGTCTCTGCAGACTCCTTTTGCACACCCTCACCACCTCGTTCATGTGCAGGAAGCTAGCCGCTGCTAATATATCCTCCACCGGCGGAGACTTCTCCAGCTGAAGCACCCCTTCATAAACAAAGTCCAGGAGCAGGCTGAAGGCGGCTGCCGTGACAATGTCGCTGTCAAGTGTGACAGAGCGGCTGGAAGAGTTTGTACCGGTGCTGCCGACAGAATCCGAGTAAAACATGTGGAAGAAAGGTGAGCAGGAGGCCAGAACAGCTCGATGAGCCAGGAAACTGGATGACCCCACCAAGACGGTGCAGTCGCACAGGAAGCCACGCTGCCGCTGGGAGCGCAGAGCTGAGAGCAGCTGCTGGGAATGCTGAGGAAACTCCATGATCTGAAAAACAAGGAGGATGAATATGAGGATGGGAATATACGGCTATAAATGATCAATTCACCAGACACTTTATGAGGCACACACCTGAAGTAAAGCCCAAAATCACCTTCTGCAGGCCTCTAACACTGCTCAGTTTTGAATCTCTCTGTCAGAGAGAACTTCACTGCATACATTTCATACAGCATTGTACAGGCAGTTTGTAATATTCTGTCTCTCACATGCCGGTAAGGTAACCATAATATTAGATACACTTCTAAGTATGATAAAGTACACTTCTACACTAACATAAACTGTACCATCTGTAAGGACTTGAGCTTGGGAACTGGAGTCTCTTCCAGCTGACTTTGGGCAAGAGGTGGGTAAACTGGGGACTGGTCATCAGCCAATCTCAGGGCACAATAGATACATACTGTATAAAGTCTACACATCACGTTTCAAATACCAGGTTTCTGTGATACATGAAATGAGACCAAGATCACTTCAAAACATTTTCCACCTTTAATGTGACCTATAACTCAATGGGAAAAGAATCTTTCCGAGAGGGGCTGTAGTAAAGGCCTGGAAAATTATTTCAAATGAAGAATGCAACAGTTTGGTGACGTCAATGGGTCGCAGGCTTGATGCAGGTATTACAAGTAAGGGTTATGCCACCAAATATTAAATGTCATTCACTTTAAGTTAATTTAATAATGTCTCTACCAATACTTTTGCTCACCTGAAAGGTGGGTGGGTTCAAACAAAATGTGCTCCGTCCTGAGGTGTTTAACACATCTAGATGTAAATACCATGAAATGAAAGCTGGAATTCTGAACTTTTGTCTCATATTCCTCTTTTAATCTGAACCCCAAATGTCTTCAGTATACAACAAAAACAAAGGAAGTGACCTTGCCGTTTCAATACTTTTGGAGGAGACTGTCTGATGTTGTACTGGTGATGAGAAGTGTATTGTTTGAGCCAAACACACCTTTTGAAATTACAGCCAAAAAGTTCAGTGTTGGTTTCAGACTACAATAACACATTTTAACCACATGCATGCGTTTATGGAAAATGTAGCTGGGCTTAAATGTTTTTCTTCCTTAAATAAGGCTCTCCATCTTGCCAGACTACCCATAGCCCAGACATGAGAAGAAGATGGGAGATTCTTATCACACGTACTAAACAGCCAGTCCTTGCCTGAAATTCCTGGAGCTTGTTTAACATTGCTGTTTGCCTCTTTGAAGCCCCCCTGACTAGTTTTTCTTCTCGTCTTTTCCTCAGTTTTGGAAGGACGTCCAGTTCTTGGTAATGTCACTGTAATTCCATATTTTCTCCACTTCATGATGACTGTCTTTACAGTGTTCGATGGTATATTTAATACCATGGAATTTCTTTTGTACCCATCTCCTCATTTATACATCTGAATAATGAGATCCCTCTGATGCTGTGGAAGCTCTCATGCGGACCATGGTTATTATGATGGCTGTAAGATGTGACAGGAAAAGCATTCTAGAAGATTAACTTTATTTGGGGTTAATCAGGCGACACGGTGCTCGATTGGTTAGCACATCTGCCTCACAGTTCTGAGGACCGGGACTCAAATCCCGGCCTCGCTTGTGTGGAGTTTGCATGTTCTCCCCGTGCCTGTGTGGGTTTCCTCCCACATCCCAAAAACATCCGTGCTAGGTTGATTGAAGACTCTAAATTGCTCTTAGGTGTGAATATGCGTGTGAATGATTGTTTGTTTATATGTGCCCTGCGATTGGCTGGCGATCAGTTCAGTTTTTTAATTTTTATTTTAACGGTGGTAGGCATGTGCCTACTTAACACGTTTTACTGTGATTGGTAAGTTTGAACAGCCGTATCCCAGTTACTGTATTAGAGGGTGTGCACACTTGTACAACCCAATTATTTGAGGCATTTAATTTGACTAAATATTAGATTTTTTCCCTAAATTGAGTTGTTACAGGCTATAGGTCACATTAATGGTGGAAAAAAGTTCTCAAATGACAGATGTTTATTTCATTTCTTTTTATATCACACAAACTTGGCATTTGGACAACTGTCAGTTGACTCTTCTGTTCTAGACCATGTTTCCATGATAACATGTCCTCATCAACGATGTCTTGATATGTGAACTCAGAGCAATAGTGAGCAAAACAACCTAAGGAACGTAACCAGATGATTGCAAGCAACTCTCAGAGCAACACGTGTAGCATAAAAAAAAACAAAAAAACAACAACCTTATTTTGGCTAACATTTCAGTTAGCCGTCCATGTCCCTCCAACACTGGCTTCCATAGTGTCCAAACTCTACTTGGATAACAGGTCAGTTTTTATATCCTGTTCTAAATATTAATACGAATACGAAGATTATGGTCTTACCGGCAGCAACTGTTTTTCTTCCACGACAAAGAGCAGTAGCCTTCGCAGACACCTCCGGTCCGTTCCACTTCCACCGGAAGTGCTAGGTTGTTGACAGTGTCACGTGACGAGAGCTCCTGTAGCCACGTGATCACTCTCCAAAGAAACGAGCCTCCTAATGGAGTCTGACAGAGGAGGAGGAAGAAGAAAGACAGGGAGACGTGGTGGCGACAGACTTCATTTGGAAGAGGTAATACTTTCAAAGTACTCACACTGTAGAATTACAGATGCTTGTGTAAAAAAGAGGGGTAAAAGGAGAAGTACTGAAGTCTTCCTCGTGATAACATCACATTTGTGTCAAAATATATATATATTATTTAATTGGGAGTACTGCAAAACATTAACTATGATAAATCATGATTAATCAAAATTTTAAAAATGTGATTTAATGCAAGTCCTGAGCCTTCACGCCAAGACTGTTCGTAAACCGAAATTAATAGTTAATCCGTGGTAGTTCTTGTTTAAGGTTCCACTGTACCTGAAAAGCTATTTAAATTGCTTACCACCACTGTTTGGACTTGTGCCCACTGCCAAAATATTTACAGGCTCAGTTCTAATCAGGGGTACCTGTTCTGTGGCCTTCTGGGCCAAAGAAAACGATATGACATATTTTAATTCAAAACTTATCTCCCCTACCAGGACAGAGATGTCAGGTTGTCTAAATCTATGTCGTATGCTCTTCGCCATGGAGCCAACCACATGGGTCTACACTTAAGTGTGGGTGAGTTAAAAAAAAAAAAAAAAAAAAGCTCTCTCTGCACTGAATGGCCAAAAATCGGTAAACCTTGACAACCCAATAAGCAGGGGTGCATATACTGTAAGTGGTGTGTATGTGCACTGAAAATATTAGAAGCACACCAGATTTTATTCTATCAGTTCTCATTTACGTACAACCAAACACTTTTTGTTTTGGGAGGATTGGGGGGAGCGCAGAGATAGACTGGGCATGAGTAGTGTTATCGTTCACAAACAACTCGTTCAAATGAACAAATCTTTTGGTGAACGTACACAATGGTATCACTACATGAACTGATTCGTTCCTTTTCAGTTTAGTTGAGCTGAATTGCGAGCCTGTGGCGCTCAAAAAGTTCCCCGCAAACAACGGCGACGGTGGTTCAGTGCGCACAGGGGCGGCCATCGAAGCGTGGGCGTGTCGGTGTTGCTGCACAGCAGCTACAACGGTCTGCCAAAATATGTTGTTATGTGAAACCAGACCGTGGTGCAAAAAAGATTGTGGACCGCAGCCTCAGAGAACTGCGCCAAATTGGCTGCTCGCGAGGTCCCATACTGCAATCAGAGACGGGGCTAGCTTGAACGGCACCCTGTGCTAAACCCCTTGATGGTGACACACCCCTGATCCTAACCCCCGTCATCTTCTTGGCAGTGTGGGCTGGTACTACCATGGTCCTCCCCCTTTTGTCAAAAATTATAAATAAATACCGTGAAAACTTCCTCACGGGATATAAAATAAGTATCTATAAGCACATAAGTATATACAGAATACAAGGTATGAAATAATATACAGTGCTGTGAAAAAGTATTGGCCCTGTTCTCAAATTCTTAGATTTTTGCATAGTTTCCCCACTTTGTTGAAGATCATCAAACAAATGTAAATTTCAGTCAACTATAACTCAAGTGAACTTAAGATGGTGTTTTTAAATGGTGATTTTATTTATTACGTGAAAAAACTATTCAAAGTTACCTGGCCCTGTGTGAAAAAGGTTTATTTATTTATTGATTTATTTATTTGCAAAAGTAAAATGAGCCTTTGTTATTTTAGATCAGCAGTGGTTTTCGCCATGGAACTCTGCCATGGATGCCATTTTTTCCCAGTGTCTTCCTTATTGTGTCATGGACACTGACCTTAACTGAGGCAAGGGAGACCTGCAGTTCTTTAGAAGTTGTCTTCCGTTCCTTTGTGGCCTCCTGATTGAGTTATTGCTCTTCTCTTGGGGTAATCTTTGTTGGCTGGCCGCTCCTGGGAAGGTTCTCCTGTGTTCCATTTTTTTCTCCATGTCAGGATAATGGCTCTCCCTATGGTTCGCTGGAATCCTAAAGCTTTAAATGGCTTTTGTAACCCTTTCCAGACTGGTATGTGTCAAATAATTTATTTCTCGACTGTTCGGGAAATTTCTTTGTATCGTGTCATTTTGTTGCAGCTTTTTTAGATATTTTGTCCAACTTGATTTTGTCTGGACAGATTCTGTTTTAAGTGATTTCTTGATTGAACAGGTCTGGATGTAATGATGCTTGGGTTTGATCAGTGGAAATAAACCCAAAATTGTGATTAGTCGCAATTAATTCATGATTTAACAGGGAGGGTAATTACTTTTTCACACAGGGTCAAGAAACTTTGAATAATGTGGGTTTTCTGTGGGTACTCTGGCTTCCTCGCAAATCCCCAAAACATGCATATTAGCTTAACTGAAGATTCAAAATTATCCATATGCGTGTGAATGTGACCGTTGAGTTTGTCTAAATATGCCCTGCAATTGGTTTGCAACCAGTCCAGGGTTGACTTCGCCTCTTCGCCAGTGTTAGCTGGTTAAAGCGCCAGCTCAGCCGGCTGTGACCCTAATGAGGATAAGTCGTATTGTAAATGGATGGATGAATTTTGAGTGAGTTTATTTATTGTAGTACAGTAATTATAATTATCATGGGTGAATTCAACTACACAGACAACTACAACAGAGAACCAGATCACACACATACAGGCATGCAAGAAGAGATGTCAGAGTGAAAGAGGAATCCAAACAGTGCTGCACCTCTTTAGTTAGCATTGAAGTGAGCATCGGTGTCATGGTCAAGGGCACCTCGACGGTAATCTGGAAGCAGACTTGCATCTCTCCAACAACGAATTGCCATTTTCATGACTTTCTCCACTGTGGAATCAAACCATTGACCCTCTGGTTCCCAAGCTTAAGTCTTCACAGAGGCTCAGATTCGATTGATGTATCACAGTGAGAGGACCGAGGAGAGGAGAAAGGAATGCATTGAGATGGAACGTAGGGTAAAGGCAGAGGTGGCAAAGGCCAAACAAGAGGCATATGATGACATGCCAGGTTAGACACTAAAGAAAGAGAAAAGGATCCATGCAGGCTGGACAGACAGAGGGCTAGAGATGGGAAGGATGTGCAGCAGGTTACGGTGATTAAGGAAAGAGATGGAAATGTGTTGACTGGTGCCAGTAGTGTGCTGGACAGGTGGAAATAATACTTTGAGGAGTTGATGAATGAGGAAAATGAGAGAGAGGGGAGAGTAGAAGAGGTAAGTGTGGTGGACCAGGAAGTAGCAATAATTAGTAAGGGGCAAGTTAGAAAGGCATTAAAGAGGATGAAAAATGGAAAGGCAGTTGGTCCTGATGACATTCCTGTGGAGGTATGGAAGCATCTCGGAGAAGTAACTGTGGAGTTTTTGACCAGCTTGTTGACCAGATTTCTAGTGGGTGAGAAGATGCCTAAGGAATGGAGGAAAAGTGTGCTGATACCCATTTTTAAGAACAAGGGTGATTTGCAGAGCTGTGGGAACTATAGAGGAATAAAGTTGATGAGCCACACAGTGAAGTTATGGGAAAGAGCAGTGGGAGCTAGACTCAGGACAGAAGTGAGTATTTGTGAACAACATTATGGTTTCATGCCTAGAAAGAGTACCACAGATGCATTATTTGCCTTGAGGATATTGATGGAAAAGTACAGAGAAGGTCAGAAGGAGCTACATTGTGTCTTTGTAGATCGAGAGAAAGCCTATGACAAAGTACCCAGAGAGGAACTGTGGTACTGCATGCAGAGGTCTGAAGTGGCAGAGAAGTATTAGAATAATACAGGACATGTACGAGGGCAGCAGAACAGTGGTGAGGTGTGCTGTAGGTGTGACAGAGGAATTTAAGGTGGAGGTGGGACTGCATCAACGTTTATAAGACAGTGGTGAGGCCAACCATGATGTACGGATTAGAGACAGTGGCACTGAAGAGACAACAGGAAGCAGAGGTGGAGGTGGTGGGAATTAAGATGTTGAGGTTCTCTCTCAGAGTGACCTGGTTGGATAAAATTAGAACTGAGCACATCAGAGGGACAGCCAAGGTTAGATGTTTTGGAGACAAAGTTAGAGAGAGCCGACTTCGATGGTTTGGACTCATCCAGAGGAGAGAGAGTGAGTATATTGGTATAAGGGTAATGAGGCTTGAGCTGCCAGGCAAGAGAGATAGAGGAAGACCAAAGAAAAGGTTGATGGATGTAGTGAGGGAAGACATGAGGGCAGTTGGTGCTAGGGAGGAGGATGTAGGAGATAGGCTTACATAGAAAAGGATGACATGCTGCGGCGACCCCTAACGTGACAAGCCGAAAGGAAAAGAATAAGAAGATTCGATTGATGTATTAATTTAACAAACCAACACGTTTATTGTTATGGTGGTAGTTTGCTGTGGTGTAGAAGTGCACTGCATCATTCTGAGAGGTGTTGATAATACTGTGCAGCTAAATACTGGGGAGGAGTTGTAATGAAGAATTTAGTAATTCATCTATGTAGACTTCAGATTGTGTGGAATTGATTGTTGCAAGAAACAGTGCAGGCAAAAAGGAGTAGTACACATAATGTTGCAAAATACCCAATGAATTTCTCCTCAAGGGATTGTGTATCATTATTAAAAAAAAAATCTGTAGAGACTAACTGGTGATTGGTAGACCTGCTGTCATGAGTCCCAAGTCATAGTAACTCTTCATAGATGGTTACCTGTTTGTGGAGGACCTCCTGGCTCACCCGCAGTTTCGCTCGTACAAACTGGAGGATGTTGAGAGAGTGGTGGCCACAAATGACAAGCAGCGTTTTAAGAGCCGTCCTCACCCAGAAGACTGCCGCTTGCAGATTCGAGCCAATCAGGGACATACATTGCAGGTACACGCTGTGGTCTAGCTCACTCCTACATGGCTGGGATGGGTTAACTTCCTGTATATATTTAATTCGGGAGTCTACATTGGACTTCTCTTAATGAGTGTAGTGTTAATACTGTAGTGATGTGTGTGGCCAGGTAACGGATTTGGAGCTCAAGCCGGTTCTGGCTGGGTCTCCTGACTGTCCTGCTGAGGCTGTTCACGGATCCTACATGTACAACTGGAGCTCCATTCAGCAGCACGGCCTGAGTCGCATGAGGAGGACACACATCCATCTGGCCCCAGGCTTGCCACAGGAAAATGGTGTAATAAGTGGTAAGCTAATATTTACTGTGGACCTTCATCAAAAGACACACTAGCTTTTAGATTAAAGTGCCTTTTTGTGCATTTCCGCCAGGTATGAGGAGAGACTGTGATCTAGCTATATTTATTGATGTACGCAAAGCTCTTGCTGGTAAGATTAAACACAGTTGACTGACATCCAGTCCAGGTCAGGTAACTAAAAAGACTAACTTGGCTGAATGTGACTGCGCAGATGGTATTGAGTTCTTCTGGTCAGACAACCGTGTTTTGCTGACAACAGGGAACTTCGAGGGAAAACTGCTCCCGGCGTACTTCAGCCGAGCCATTCGACTCAAGCCGACAAGTAAGACATTTATCACATGGATCAATTGAGTGGATTTTTTTTCCCATCCTAAAGGTGAGCAGATGTGTCGTCCTTTTTTAGGGAGCATCCTGCCACTGTGATGCCAGCAAAAGATTGAGCAACAATTGGTCAAAAGATTGATCAACAAGTCTATCCAACCATCCATTTTTTATGCCGTACATTCTCATTCAGGTCATGAGTGAGCTGGAGCCTATTCTAGATCACTTTAGACAAAAGGCAGGCTACACTGGGACATTCACACATATGGACAAAGTGAGTCTTCAGTGACCTAACATGCATGTTTCTGGAATGTGGGAGGAAGTTGGAGGGGCCCATGCAAGCAGGGGGAGAACATGCACACTCCACACAGGATGGCCAGAGCCAAGATTTGAACCCCAAACCTCAGAAGAGTGAGGCAGACGTGCTAACTGCAAACAACAAAAGTTGGGAAGTCTTATTATTGAAAGGGATTGACTATTTATAACCATTGTCACATTTTAATTACAAGTGCTTTTGAGTTGTTTGTGGTGTTTGGCACTCATTTACTTCCAAATCTAACTCTCCAAAGACAACAATACACAAGGCTGCATACAAACAACCAGGCAGACCTAAAATAACCTGAGATGAATGCTCAGCATATCACTGTGTGAAAATGGTAATGGCTTCTGATGCCTTGACAACAGGGTGTGAACACAAGTGAGCGTTAAACACAATTTATTTTATTAAAAGGGTAAGTGGTAAACGTTTGGAGTTTCCATCCATTTTTTTCTCACGGAATTCATCTGCTATTTGTGTTGAGACAAGTAACAATGAGGTAAGTGTGCTATAGATTGGTCACTGGTCATTAGGGGTGTGGAATGTATTCTGAACATTCTGTGTTATATCTTTGATCTTTTGACATTTGTCACACTGGCAGGACAAAGCCTTTTCAACATGGTTTTCTGCCTGATGGTCGATTCTGGTCCCAGAAACAATGCAGATCCTTTGGTGTGTTTGAGTTCTAGAGCGCCTCGTGTCCGCCTGTCAGCTTGTGGAAGAGCTCCTCGTTGAGCTTGTCGCTCTTGTCGCGACTTCGTGTCGACATGAAGATGTAGCCCCCGATGAACTCATGAACAATTTTGCAGTCGGCTGTCACGCAGCTGAAGGCGATGTTGATGTTCCCCTCAAACTCAATGGCCACCTGCGATGTGTTTGAAATTCCACAAACAGTAGCAATTACCTTTTTGCAGAATAAATGAGTATCACTCCACTAATTTATTTAACTCCCTCCTTCGACAAGATGTTGGTGTGTATTTGTGTTTTTTTAATCATCTGTCCTTTAATGGGGAGGCATACAGTGGTGCCTTAAGATATGAGTTTAATTTGAACGTGACCACGTTCGTAACTCAAAAACACACTCAAATCATCTTTCGCCATTGGAATGGAAATCCCATGAATTTGTTATAGACTTCTCAAAAAAATATATATATATTTTGCAATGTGTGTTTTGCAAAAAATAGCCCTCAATCACAATTTACTTTGTAAAAAAAAAAAAAAACGTGATTACAATGTTTTTTGTTTGTTTGTTTTTGCTTTTTTTTTTAAACCTGTCCTGTTCAGCTGCATGGCCTTGCAGAATGGTGGATCTGTATGCCTTTGTGCTGGAACAGCTTTGCTGTGCAACAGGGGAGTTTGAAAAACTTCCTCTGCTTATTTTAATTTTTTTATTATGTTTTTTGAAAATGCAGCCGGACAGAAAAGCGGGATAGAGTGGACAAGGGGACTAGGGGAGAGAACCACGGCTGAACAATAGTGAGACAGTCTAGATATTTGAACACAAGTAACATTACAACAGTCAAATCGTGTTCTTACTTGTGGATGGTGGGGAAGACACCTGGTGCATGCAATAACTAAGCAAGAGAACAAGAGAGGACAGAAAAGGGAAGGACAGGATGTGGAAAAATGTCCAAGGCAGTGCTATTGATGAGTGGTGGGGTGTGATTCATTTTTTAGTGTCTAAACACCTGGAAGAACCTGTGAGTTGATATGTTAGTATAACCTGTGTTGTTGTTAGTGATCCCAGCACAATTAAAGCCTATTGTGTGTCTATCGAACTTGGATGAACACCATATCACATGCATGTTAGTCAACTGGTATACGGAGTTGCTGAGCCGGCACATTGAGGACAACTTATTTAGTAAGCTGAAGTAATATTAGTAATTTTCACAAAGGATAAAAAATATATACCTGTATTATATCGTCTGTCTACATGTGTTGTGCCACCGTTTCTGTTCAAATGATATTCGTTAGCCTCCCTGCAATTTGAATTGTTGGCATTAAGCGAAACTGACTTTATTGAAGCAATTGAATACACATCGTGTAATTTTCTTTGTTTTATGTTTAGTTTGACTAAATTTGAACTGGCAGAAGCATTAAAAACGTTGAATTTTAACTATGGGCCATATTCTCTCGTTGGTGCCTAAGTCTATTTTACGCACCTGGCTTGTGCGCTGTCAAGGTGCGTGGATTCCCCATGATGACGTCTGACACAACCACCGCGCGTACCCGGCTGGTTTGCGCGTAATTGTGGAATTTTCCTTGACGCATGAATGCGGGCTGTCACTGGGGCCGCCAGAACATGGGGGCAGTTAACTGAATCAAAATGTACTTGCAATATGATGTTTCACCTTTGCGGGGCACTAGAGTTCAGCCTCTGGAATGAAGATGAGAAAATTCTTTGAGGGAATACGCGCGAGGCCAGATATGCGAGGGAACGCCCACACTCCAGGGTTACTCCACCCATTCACACATGGCCAGAAGGTGAGCAAATGGTAGAAGTAAGTTGCCAGTCAATTACTAAAACTGCCTTTTACCATCTGAAGAACATATCCAGAGTGAAGGCTTGCATGTGTCAAGCAGACCAGGAAAAACTCATCCATGCTTTTATCTCAAGTAAACTTGACAATTGTAATGGTCTTCTGACTGGACTCCCCAAAAAGAGCATTAAACAGCTGCAGCTCATTCAGAATGCTGCAGCTTGGGTTCTGACCAGAACAAAGAGGTCAGAGTATATTACTCCAATTCTAAAGTTTTTACACTGGCTCAAAGTCTGCTTTAGAATAGATTTTTAAAGTTCTGCTACCGGTCTATAAATCATTAAATGGTTTAGGTCCTGAATACATGAAAGAAATGCTAATGGAATATAAACCCAGTAGGGCTCTGAAATCGACAGACTCAGGTCAAATAGTGGCGTACAGAGTCCAAAGCACACACGGTGAAGCAGCATTTAACTATTATGCTGCACACAAATGGAATAAGTCAGCCCCAAATGTAAAATGTTTTTTTTTCATGCTTTTTAGAGTATTTCCATTTTTTAATTATATTTCTTGCACTGGACGCTGTTTTAATTGTACTTTTATTGAGTTTTTTTTTTCTTCTCTGTTTTAAATGTTTCTAAGCTGTTTTTTTTCTTGGTTTTTAAATGCTTTTAATCATGTAAAGCACAATGACAACTTGAGAGGGCCCATTTCCTCGCCATCTGTTTTAGTTCACTTTAAAGGTGTTAGATTGGGTCAAGTTCTTCCACACCAAACTAATCAAACCGTGCTTACAGTAAACTGAGGGGGGGAATTTAATTAGTAATTGCTTCTTAAGAACAACACGTCCTCCCTCATCAGTGGAAATTTTTTTGAAATCCAGTTTAACGCTCAGTATGTGAGAAACTCACCTGTCGAATGTCCCAGTTGACATTCCACTGCTTCATGTTGTTGTAACGCCAAGTCTTCACCACGTCACCCACACCGAGGTCGATGCGGATCAGACGGTTGGGAGCAATGCCTAGTACCTCGTCTTTACGGCTTCCTTTGAACCTGTTAGACAACAAAAATGATTTGTTTCCTGTTAATTCTGTCAAACCCTTCCATGGAAAGGGTATGATATTATGACAGTACTCCCTTAATGTAATCAGTAAACCTATCTTGTAAAAGTTTGAAAACAAATGTGAGACGTGACCTGACTACTACATATGAGAGGCCAAAGTCAGGCAGGGCCTGCCAGATCTGCAGGAAGCGAGAGACTGCATCGACCACTGAGAGCTGAGCCACATTCTGGTACGCGTCCAGGATACGAGGAGTCAGCTGCATGGTCACACATAGTCAGAATGTCAACATGACATTTGTGTTGCTGTGAATGCAAAGGTCCTTCTGTGCATCCAAGTTCACTTGAAATAAGTTAAAAAAATTTTTTGTATTGGCAACAAAGTAAATCAATTTGTATCATATTAAAGCCACAAATGAGGGCTTTCCAGAAATGTAATTGTGTTCCATACAGTGCAAAAACGAACATTTCACCAAGATTAAATCTAGATCTCAAATCAAGGCACAATACGCTTGTTTGTTGTCTGCCAAGACACAATGGTGACCTGACAGTGACAGTTTAATTCATTCCGTCATCACGCAGGACTTGAATGGCATGTTGTGCGAGGCCCCCCGTGGTTCTTTAAATATTGTTTGTGAAGAGAAAATCTTAAAAGTATAGTTGTGGTCTATTTATTTATAATTAATTTGGTATTCAAAAAAGAATATATATACATATTATGTATGAGCATTTTTCACAGTGCCACAGAGCAAGATTTCAGGGTTAAGTGGTCTTTTACATATTTGAAAATAGGGTTAGACAGATGTCATTTTATAGAATTGGGTTAAGTCAAGTCAAGGTTGTTTATGATTAGCACATGTGCAAATGTTAGCTATAAAAAAAAATGTCTGCACCGAATCAAATCGAGAATCGTATTGAATCGTTCCACCCATACAGATATCACTTTTGGTTTGAATAGTGCCAGAGATTTCCATACGTAACGGTGCCTAAGGTCTGTGAAAAAGGTGTAGTTTCATTCGAATCTGATATGTAATGTCTAATGTTACAAATTTATATAAAGGTAAATTTTAGCCGCTCAACCGCGAGAAACATGATGTCCTCGCTCGCCCATATCGATATAAAATCTATAAAATCCAAAATATTGAGAATTTCCTTCTGATATTTTCAGATGCCGACCGGCTCAGGGTGTACCCCGCCTCCCGCCTGAAGGTGGCTGGGATAGGCTCCAGCAGCCGTGAGGATAAGAGGTAAGGAAAATGGATTTTCAGATGGGTAAGGGGGCATAATCAGAAATGTCCACATAAAGTGATGACTGGTCGCAGTTTTGTCACAATAAGTAACGTTAAGATGTTTAACATTAAGCGTGGCCTGTCCTGATACAGGGATAAAACAACAACAACAAAGCATTATCTCTGCGCAAGCACGCTACTTGGCGGATATGTTAAGATTTTTTTTTACATTAAGCATAGACTGTCCCGACGCGGGGATAAAAAAAAACAACACCACAAAATCACGTCAGTGCATGCATGTTACTTTGCGGATTTCACCTATTGCGGGGGTGGTCAGGAACTGAGCTCAGTCAGTAATTTTAGCAGTAATAGTCGTTCTTCACAGAGGATGAATAACATATGCCTAATAAATATACTAGTTTTAAGACAATGTTTTTTTGGGACTAGATATGTTGCTTAATTTAAGAAACCAAATCAAATTTTCTCGGAACATTATATTCATGTGTATATATATATATATATACGTGTGTGTGTGTGTGTGCGTGTGTGTGTGTATATATATATATATATATATATATATACGCACACACACACCCTGTCTTTTGAAGCCCAGTTTATTTTTGCTGTGTAGATACAGTAGCTTGTCATATTTTGACACAATGAAGAATAACATTTGAACACAGATCAGATAACTTCACCGGGCGCCTTGATGTTACGTTTCAACCCGTCTTGCTGTTTTCCCACCTGTTTGGTTTTGTACTTCTTATGGTAGCGGGGTGACACCAAACTGTGGGTGTTCATGCTTTCGTCTGTAGCGGCTGCATTGCCATGAGAACTTGAGCTGGTGGTTTGCATTGCCAAGAAGGAGCGGATGCTACGTATCTCACTGTGGAAGCTGCTGTCGGCCAGGGTCTTGCCTTTGGAGGCCAGGCGACATGCAGCCATCCACCGTGCATACTGCTCCTCCTATAGGACAAAGACAGAGATGGTTGAGAGTGACATCAAAAGTGATGTCAAAATGTTGATACAGCGAGCCACATATGGTGTTGACAGTTTGGTCTTACATTTTCACAGCGGAGATAAACTTCATTCATGCCCTCAGGAGCTGGTATCAGCAGCCTGATGAGGAACTTCTGAGCTGCCATGTTGACATCTGGCGCCACTTCACAGCCTGTGTGTCAAAGTAATGTCCGACACTAAGGATTGATACAAATTAATTTGTGCTGTGCCATGCTAAGAATGTGGTTCACAGGACAGCAATGATATAATTAAAATTAAGGAGGAATCTTTCACGTCGTCTTTGGCATAAACTGAAATGCTATGAAAACACTTTTCTGTGTTTCTGCGTCAAAATCCTTCTTAACGCAACAATACAGTTCTGTACCTTTGAGGTTAATCTGTTGAATAGGCTCTCCGATGCTCTCATCTTTGCTCTTGAAATAGCAGATGGAGGTGTCCTGGAACTTGAACCAGTGCTGCTTGTATCCCTTCAGAGTCAACCTCTTTGGCCTGAATCACATCAACAGTGTAGCATGTTGTCAAACCATGTTTGCTACAAAGGGTTAAAAACATAGAGATCTGTTTTTCTCTAATCTAATTGGAAATATTCTAAGGGAGATATGCTTCACATTAAACTGTATTTGGGGTTCACTATTTGCATTAAAATAAATCTTTCTATATCACTCTAAGATGCCTGTGAATATTCTAATCCATTTTGGTCATCTCATTTTCAAGGAAGTCAACCAATCTCAATTGGATAGTTCTAGTTGTCATGGATTACAAGATGTTTCACCTATCATCCGAGCAGGCTTCCTATATTCATGCACATAGGCTGGATAGGAAAGCTCTTGTCTGAGTGTTGGAAACCACTCTAAAATTCAGCCTCTAACAATAACACAACCACTTCTGGCCTTCAGATGCATGCACTACTAAGAATAAGCGCATAGAATATTAATAAGAGTATTTCATCCAAGGCGGCACGGTGAGCGACTGGTTCGCATATCTGCCTCACAGTTCTGAGGACCGGGGTTCAAATCCCGGCCACGCCTGTGCGGAGTTTACATGTTCTCCCCGTGCCTGCGTAGGTTTTCTCCGGGTACTCCAGTTTCCTCTCACACCCCAAAAACATGCATGGTTGGTTGATTGAAGACTCTAAATTGCCCATAGGTGTGAATGTGAGTGCGAATGGTTGTTTGTTTCTATGTGCCCTGCGATTGGCCGGCGACCAGTTCACCCCGCCTCTCGCCCGAAGATAGCTAGGATAGGTTCCAGCACGCCTGCGACCCTTGTGAGGATAAAGCGGTACAGAAAATGGATGGGTTTCAAATTATATGAAACTAATTTGGCATTGTAGTTTGTGCGATATGGTTTACGGTATGTATGGTTTAAACTATTAATATAAGCTATTATAAACATTTATGGGGGGGCATCAGTTATCTGCTTTTTTTAACTCTTGGGGTTATCCCCGTGAATAGCAGTGGATTATTGTATTGGGCTTAGGTTAGAAATAGCTTATGTCGTTCGTATCAAAGAGTACCTGAAAATCTTCAGGTAATCATTAAGTTCAGGTGCAGTCATGTTATCCTGCAGAAAAAGAAAAGAAAATGTTTCAGTTGCATGGCGTTCTTGTCTGAATTCTTAAAATGCTCAGAAGGCTGATGACATTGAGTGAAATTATCCATTCATCGTTTCTGACCAGCAGCTCGGAGGCAGAGCTGCTCTCGCCCTCCATCTTAACCTCCAGGGACTGAAGCGCCGACTCAAGGTCGTCCATGGCGGCGGCCGAGTTCATCGTCTGAGGCTCTGACTGTGACACCTTGCTGATGTGGTACTGCAAGAGTTAATTTTCAATGCATACCAGGTTGTAATTAAAAAAAAAACAACAACACACACACAACATCCTGTTGACACTGCATGATATGGATTGTTCAAATGGGCAGATTATTATTCTGCTTTTCATGTATTCCTTTTGCATCCTGTACGTTACCTGCAAAGCTCCAAATAGCATCATCTCCTCCTCTGTGCAGTCAATATCCTCCAACAGGATGGCCCAGCGAGCCTGCTCATACAGCTGGGTCAGACGCACCACATCGTACTGAAAATATACAAACATCTCTCCTGAGCATGACTTTTCTGAGAGAGGGAAAGGACACGTGAAACGCCAGCACACACAAATCTACAGTACGCGTGTCGTCTAACAACAACACGGACAAACAGATGCACCTTGGGTTCTATATCATAGAAGGCAAAATATTTGAAGCGAAGCCACAGACGGTCATTTTCTTGAATGCCCTGCTGCATAAGAGAACGGGACGAATCCAACCACCTGAGGGGAAGAATTATTACATGTCATTATAAGGTCACATGCATTTATGTTATCTATATTTACATGTTTAAGTTAAAAATGTTCATACAAAATGTTAACTTTCTGGATACATTTGCATATTGATATCTACTCTGCAGTCACGTGATTTTACGACATATTCCGTTCATTAATGAGTTCAACATACGGTACAAGCGTGCGTGTGTGGTGAGTGTACCTGCCGTTGATGTGGGCCTTGTCCACCACGCTCACTGGGCGGTACTGCTTGATTATGACTTCAGGGGCGGGGGGAGGCTGAGGGATTGAAAGCATCTTGTAGATGGCTTCCAACTGAGGCGAGCCGGCAAAATGAGCTGGCATGCCGTTGTATAAACTGGGCCGGGTTGCTGCGCACCAGGAGTAGCGGGAAAACATAGTCGATAATGTTCATTTTTGCGGTACATTTAAACAACAAAGAAACAAACTTGTTTTTGTCTTTTCTTTTTTTAACTTTTCACTGAAACTTGTTTTTTTTTTAAAAAATGACTGAAAATGCTCAAATTTGCATTCCAGTCCAATAGTTGGCGACGTCACCTCCTTTGTACACGTATGTAAGTTTGAGAGCTATTTTTAAATGAGCATTTTCAGTTTGTTGTATTAGGCTTGGGCAGCAAGCATGACTAGTGTTCAGGAAGTCTACCTCACAGTTCTGAGGTTGGGGGTTCGACTCTGAGCTCCGGCCTTCCTGTGTGAATTTTGCATGTTCTCCCCGTGCTTGCGTGGGTTTTTCTCAGGGTACTCTGACTTCCCCCTACGTTTGAAAAACATGCTTCTTCGGTTAATTCAAGACTCTAAATTGTAAATAGGGGTAGTGGTGGTCTAAGCTTGAATGACACCCTGTGGGAGACCCCACGCACGCACACATGCACACACACACCAATGAAAAACACACTGGAGGGGACCTTATATTTCCTTTAAAAAATATTGAATTATCAACAAATAAGAACACAGCAACAGCAAAGAAAAATTACAATTAAGGGTACAGTGTACAATTTAAAAGAAATACATATAATCTTGCATTGCACAAATAAAAATTTTAAGTGGGTCTGAAAACTTTCCGTAAAAATATAATAATATTCGTGAGTTGGACTCCAAGATCTAAAACGTTTTCTACATACACAAAAGGTCATTTCCCTCAAATATTGTTCACAAATCTGTCTAAATCTGTTAGTGAGCATTTCTCCTTTGTCGAGATAATCCATCCCACCTCACAGGTGTGGCATATCAAGATGCTGATTAGACAGCTTGATTATTGCACAGGTGTGCCAGAGGCTGGCCACAATAAAAGGCCACTCTGAAATGTGCAATTTTATCACACAGCACAATGCCACAGATGTCACAAGTTCTGAGGGAGCTTGCAATTGGCATGCTGACTTCAGGAATGTCCAACAGAGCTGTTGTCCGTAAATTTAATGTTCATTTGTCTACCATAAGCCGTCTCCAAAGACAATTTGGCAGTACATCCAACCGGCCTCACAACCGGAGACCACGTGTAACCACACCAGCCCAGGACCTCCACATCCAGCATGTTCACCTCCAAGATTGTCTGAGGCCAGCCACCCAGACAGCTGCTGCAACAATCGGTTTGCACAAACTGTCAGAAGCCGTCTCAGGGAAGCTCATCTGCATGCTCGTCGTCCTCATCGGGATCTCGACCTGACTGCAGTTTGTCGTCGTAACTGACTTGAGTGGGTGAATGCTCACATTCGATGGCGTCTGGCACGTTGGAGAGGTGTTCTCTTCACGGATGAATCCCGGTTTTCACTGTTCAGAGCAGATGGCAGACAGCGTGTGTGGCGTCATGTGGGTGATGTCAACTTTGTGGATTGAGTGCCCCATGGTGGCGGTGGGGTTACGGAATGGGCAGGCGGATGTTATGGGCAACGAACACAGGTGCATTTTATTGTTGATATTTTGAATGGACAGAGATACCGTGACGAGATCCTAAGGCTCATTGTTGTGCCATTCATCCACGACCATCACCTCATGTTGTAGCATGTTGCAAGGATCTGGACACAATTCCTGGAATCTGAAAACATCCCACTTCTTGCATGGCCAGCATACTCCCCAGACATCTCACCCATTGAGTATGTTTGGGATGCTCTGGATCTGCGTATACAACTGCGTGATCCAGTTCCTGCTAATATCCAGCAACTTCACACTGTCATTGAAGAGTGGACCAACATTCCACAGGCCACAATGTGAGGTTGGCTGGATTATCTCGACAAAGGAGAAATGCTCACTAACACAAAAATTTAGACAGATTTGTGAACAATATTTGAGGGAAATGGCCTTTTGTGTATGTAGAAAAAGTTTTAGATTTTTGAGTCCAGCTCACGAAAAATGGTAGCGAAAACAAAAATGTTTTATATTTATATTCAGTGTTTATATGAGCGGCACGATGGCCGACTGGTTAGAGCGTCTGCCTCACAGTTCTGAGGACTTGGGTTCAAATCCATCCTCGCCTATGTGGAGTTTGCATGTTCTCCACATGCCTGCATGGGTTTTCTCCGGGTACTCCGGTTTTCTCCCACATCCCAAATATATATATATATACACACACACACACGTGTGTGAAGGACTCACAGTTCCCTTGTCGTAATGGCCGTTTTACGTAACCGTATGCAGCACAATGTACCTTCCTTTGTCTTTTGGTTTTCTTGTCGTGGAATGCGGTGACGATTTTAACCTTCCTAGCTTGGTGTCGCCGCCGGCACGGAGCTCAAATGGTCGTGTCGTATCTCAATACAGCAGCACTTTTCTTTTGTAGTTGTTTTCTGTGATTGCAGCATTTTTATTTTGTTGTTGTTTTACAGAATATGATTGAAACTTTTTTTTTTTTTTTAATCTTGCAGTGTTTTTCTTTTGCAGTTGGTTTATGTGCTTGTGTATTTTTCCTTTTGTATCATTACTGATGTGCAGAACTTGGCTGTTTGCAGCACATTTGACCCTGTCGGCCACCATACAAAAGACATACAGTCCAATATGATAACATCCAGATTTGTGTGTACATCTTATCTTCATACCTCAATTGCTTCTTAGTATTTTGTTTTAACACTGAACAATTCAGCCAAGTGGTGATTTTAATAAAGATGAGTGTACCTGAGGAGAGGGGCACCGCAGTCAGGTCAAAAATCTCCTCTGCCGAATTCTTCTCCTTCTTCTTTTTTTTCTCCTCTACAGGCTGAAGGAGTGATAGCTCCTCTGGATGACGGATGTCTGTGGAGGTCAATCGTACTTAAATGTTATATTCAATTCATACCTTCATCTGACACTGTGAAAACATGAAAACATGACTGACGACTGTCAAGTCCCATCATGGTCATTTGACTTGTACGTGTAGCCACAGAGAATAATTAATTGTGCTCAACGAAAATAGAAAAAAGTTACTTTAGTCAGCTTATTCTTGAAGAATTTCATCGCAGCTGTGTGTTGTATCTACGACAGTTCTTATAAGGATACAAGCACGACTGAAAAGCAGTGTTTACCCCAAAAATGGTCAGTTTCTAAACATTTTTCAATTGAATGATATATGATAGCTTGGCTTGAGCAAGGCTTGTGATGAAGACGTCTGCCACCCGCTGCCATGCTTGTACCTTTTTACTCATTGGCACCCAAATAAATTAGCAATTTTTCAGCATATTAAATTCATTCCATTCCAATTCCATCTTACCATCACCACCACTATCACATAGCAATTAGAAAAACCATCAATACTATACAAAAATGTAACATACTGTAAAAGCACGCAACTGTGCTTCTGGAGCAGTTCAGAATCAATATTTATCTAATAACATAAGAAAATAAGCATTTTTAATAAAATACATCACACTCACCAGCGATGCTGATTACTAAATGTAATGTGTGCAGAGTACTACAGATGTCTTTTGCTAGTCAAACGTGGCTGGCTCTGACCAACCAATCAGAAGAAGGTAAAATGCTGACATTATTGTGGGCCAGCTCCAATTTGAATTTGATTGGTAGTAAGGATAAGCGGTATGGAAAATGGATGGATGGATAAAGAAACTGTCCCATTGCTATTATAGTTCAAGTAACATTGATCAGCAGCACTACTAATTCTGAAGTTTCTAAGAAGATTTAAATAACATGGCAACACACGGGGCGGCACGGTGGACGATTGGTTAGAGCATCTGCCTCACAGTTCTGAGGACCGGGGTTCAATCCCCGGCCCCACCTGTGTGGAGTTTGCATGTTCTCCCCGTGCCTGCGTGGGTTTTCTCCGGGCACTCTGTTTTCCTCCCACATCCCAAAAACATGCATAGTAGGTTAATTGACAACTCTAAATTGTCCGTAGGTGTGAATGTGAGTGCGAATGGTTGTTTGTTTGTTTGTATGTGCCCTGCGATTGGCTGGCAACCAGTTCAGGGTGTACCCCGCCTCCTGCCCGATGATGGCTGGGATGGGTTCCAGGATGCCTGCGACCCTAGTGAGGAGAAGCGGCTGAGAAAATGGATGGCTGGATGGCAACACACGGAGGCTGAAATCCGATTGGACATAAAATCCTACATTCACATACACTGGAAGCAGTGCAGACAGGAGAAACAATATGAAATAAAGAGAATCAACTGTTGGGAATGAATTAATTTAATTGAAAAAAAATGACATTTTAGGGCTACCCCACATGAAATTATAACCTCAAACTGACCGTGGTATTGTGAAATAGCGTGCCACGATCAGACAGAGATAGATAAATAAATACTATAAGAAATTTAGGCAGCCATGTCTGGTGCAGAGGTAGTGTGTCTGACTCTGAATCAGAAGGTTATGTGTTCAACTTCCATTGGTGTCAACTGGGACTCAACACTATGCATATATATTGCTGTTTAACATTTAGTCAATTGCCTGTGAAAAATCACAACTGATTTTTCGCTTGTTTGTTTATCAGCTCGCAAGGGAAGTCGGCAGCAACTTTAAACCCATTTAGTCATGCAAGCTGTGCCTCTGACTGTGATCAGTCAATTTATTCATTTCTGTCGCTATCATCACAACCTCTGTGCCGCAACGGTAGCGCATCTCACACCAGGTCAGAAGGTCATGAATTCAAGACACCTCAGGGTCATTGCAAATGGGTAGATAACAGGGGGCAGAGCAAAGGCGTTGCAACCGGGCGAGTTCTCAATGTTTTCAAACAGCCCATAGAGTCTGAAAAGAAAAGTGAACCCCCTGAAATACCACGTAAAACATAATTTGCATTTTCACTTACGGGGTAGCACTTCATCACCAAGCTGCCGAATTCCGCTTGTCAATTAGAGTGCTGATCCCTGCCCACATGTTGACAACAGTATGAGCCAGTTATCAGAAGCTAATACTGATAATGCTGTTAGCAGTGGTGTGCCGTGAGGCCCTTCTCTGCTGGCCTATATACTATCAAATGCATTGACCTACAATTACAACGTAATGAAATGATTCATTATTTATCATATTTACTCTAATATATATCATATAATTTGCGATTGGATGGCGACCAGTTCAGGGTCTCCATCAGCATCTCCGGTGAATATGATGCTGTCAGTGAACTTAACTCAACTAACCACAAGGAGGAGCAGTTTGGCAGACAGTGAAAACATTTTTAAAAGTATCTCAAAACACTCCCAGTTACTTTCAAGCTAAGCATAAAACAAAGAGAATTACACATTGTGTGTCAAAACAGCTACGCTGTACCTTTGCTTTCGATAAATTAGTTTAACTTGATGCTAATAAAAAACGCAAAATGCCACAGACAGGCTAATGAATAGGATGAGAGTTGCAGTGTTATAACCCTTTAACCAACGGATATTGGAACACAAATGTTGAGCAACACATGTAGACAGATAAAATAACAATACTCACAGGCATATACTGTATTCTTTATCCTATGTAAAGAACGACTAATATTACTACGGCTTATTAAGGTGTTTTGAGCGTCTCCATATATATCCTTACACCTTTATTATACTGCTCAAATGTGCCCAAAGAGCAAAGCAGAAAGAGCACCACATGTCCACTGAACTGAAGCAGAAACTGTGGCAAAAGCTTTTTAATTCTTTACATTGTATTTAATAAGTTTGACTCTTTAAATTGTGACTATTGTATGTTTTTATAAAGTACAATATTATAGAGTGCTGTTTTCTTAATAAAAAACACATTACAAATGTTGGGTTTTTGGGGGAGGCTGGAACGGATTCATGGCATTTCCATTCATTTCAACGGGGAGGGAGGCTTTGATATACCTGTACAAGTGTTTTGAGTTAGGAGCATGGTTACGAACCAAATTAAAGTCCTATCTCAAGCCTCCACTGTATTTATCTATGATCAATCAAAAGGTCATTTTCCCATAATATCTCCCCTTAAATATCCTGCACAAAGCATTTCTCACATTCAGTGCAATACTCTTGAACCGAATAAAACTTTTTCACACATCTATCATAAGTGGTAAAACAACAGATGGACATCTATGGTGAATTCAGGCCCTCATTGGTCACCCACACGACCTCATTAGGCTTTCATCGATGCTATAGGCATATGTACATAACAAGAAATCTTACTTCAGCTTCTCTTGCAAGACAAAACTAATCCAGTGGTGCAAAAGGAGGAATATAAGTTTATTATTATTCACAGCAGCAGCTTTTACGATATGTTATGTTATATGTTGACTGTACATAAGGATGCTCCATCCAATAAATATGTAAAAGAAAGTAACACACTCACTGAGCAGTGAGCAGATATCCATCACAGTCTGGAAGACGGGGTTGGAGAAGCAGGCACAGAGCCTCAGGGTGATGCCATTGGGCAGGCCCAGCCTTAAGGGCTTATGCTGCGGCATGAATAGCAAACGGGCATCGGCGTGAATGCCATATTTCTCCAGAGTCCAGGATGTCCGCAGCAGCCATCGCTGCTTCTGCTCCCACCACAGGGCGTGATCCGACCAGTCACGCTGGATAGCTGCACGACACACACAAACACACACACAAGGAAGGCCGCACAGTCCTTTTGGAGCTGTAGTTCACTTACTTTGTGTCGCCTAGAAACGACGTCATCGGACAGTGCCATCGTATTGATGGCTCGCCAGACCAAGCGCCGTGAAGCTAACTGTTACATCCAAGCTGTTTTTGTTGCTACGTATTGCTAAGGAAACGGCTAAGACGTCTATCGACTAGCTAGCGCCTTCACAGAAACGGCACGTCAGTTATTTGTCTTTTGTGGAAAACCCAGACAAACAGACAACTGAAGAGGAAAACTTGAAAGGCTCTGTCACAATAATCATGGACTCCAAAAAAAAAAAAAAAAAAAAAAAAAAAAAGATTGGGGGCACTTTCACTGGAGATACAGAAGGTAAAAAGCAAGCTTACTTTCTGACTATCTGTCTATGTGACAGTCACAAATCTGAAAGTCCACTTGGGAAATTTGCAATTTAGCAACAAGGGAGGGAAAACAAATATTTTTTTTGTTAAGTCAAACATATTAACACATACAAAATGACATACTACAGCATGTGCCTCATGAATGGTTTTACTGTATGTTGTGATGCATGTAAGCGAACCTTAGAAGCAGTATTACGCACTGCTCTTATTGCAATTCAAATTCTGCGGCGTGTTATACAGTACCTGTTGTATTAGATAGGTGGATGGTTGTTCATCTGTTAGTAAATTATGGATGGATGGATGCCTTGGGTATTTAACCTAACGAGAAACTTCCTTTTTTCCCCCCATGTCCCTTTAGGGGCTCCGTACAAATGCATCCATTCGTATGTCAAAACATTTATCTATCAATCATGTTTATCGTTAGGTGTCCATTCGGTGAATCTCTAGTAGGCATGCATCTGAGACAAAGAAAGATAGTGACTCACGTGTCTTCTCCACCAGTTTGAGGATGACGCCTCCCACGTGGAGCTCAGAGGTCACACTGAGGCTGACAGGTGGGGCGTCAGGCCCCAGGTCCTCCACTGTGATGGACAGGTCCCACACTGCCATGCTAGTTGACAGACAGAGTGTGTGTATCACGTGAGACTGAGTGTCAAAAGTGTGCTCGAACCTGTTTAGCCGAATCATCGTCGTAATTTAACAATATGCAATATCCCATGCTTACACACGTATGTATTCCATGTGATGTAACTCGAAAATGAATTCCCTGTCTGTCACGCTTTATTAGGAATCCCACGTGCCTTCCTGCCAGGACACGCCCTGCTTGATTGCCTGCTGTATCCCAGTACAAGAGGCCCTACTGCTTCCAGACGTGTATATGATTTGGGTGTGGCGGCGTTAGTATGGTTCCTACTAACCCTAACCAACACTAATCCCTCCTTAACCCATCCTAAACCTCCTTAACCCCAACCTTAGCCCTAAACCTAAACATAACAAACTTTTTTGCTTTTATTTAGTGCAAATGTGATACACGTTTGGGATGGTCATCTCGTTACATCTGCACACCCTTCCCACCATGCCAGAGCCAACCATTTAGCAGCAGGGGTCGTGTCTTGCCAGGAACGCAGGTGGGATTCCTAATAACGCGTGACAGACAGAGAATTAAAGTGGACATTTTCGGGTTATATCACATGGAATACATACATCTGTAAGCATGGGATAGTGCATATTGTTAAATTACGACAACGACGACGATTCGGCTAACCGAGTTCGAGCACACTTTTGGCGCTCAGTTTCACGTGATACACACACTTGATGTGTGAGCCTGTCCAATGTGACAAGCACTTCCTATTCTGCCTTAATCGCCAGGGAAACACACTTCCGCTTTTTTTTTTTTAAAACACCAAAGATGAAAAGTTTATTCAATGCCCATACAGTCGTCCTCTGCATGTGAATATACGAACCCACATGTTCATACATTAAAGGTATGTTTTTGTCTTTAGATTTAAAATGCTGATGACGCATTTGAGCCCCTTTTGGAAGACTAAAATGTATCTCTGTTTATCTGTTCTGGAATCAAATTGAATCAAAATACGAATGGATTGTGACATTTTAACTTCCCTGAATGGATAAAAAAAAAAAAAAGACAGTTGTACAAAACGTTACATACACACACACACACCATGCCTTTTCATCACTTTACGTCCTTTCTGTCTGTCTTACACACACATACACATTTACATGGATATATAACAACAATACCGTCAGTCTCCTCTGTTGAAGCTTTGAAGAAATGTGGACCAGGACGGCAGCACCTCTTTCAGATCTGTGAAAAAACTCCAAAAGTGTGCCAAAGAAGTTTCTCCTCTTTCTGGCAGGGCGGGCTGTGGTCTGTAACTGCGTCGCATGTTCCTTTTTTTTCTCTTTTCGTTTTGTCAGTTTCCGTCTGGCGGAAATGTACAAGAGGTAGGCCTGCTACTTTTGATTGACAGGCTGGTGATACATACTTTGCAATGTGGACTGTGGATGATATGTTGAATATGTGGTGTCACACACTATTTCAATTAAATTCAACATGCACACTTACATACAGTGGGTACGGAAAATATTCAGACCCCCTTAAATTTTTCACTCTTTGTTATATTGCAGCCATTTGCTAAAATCATTTCAGTTAATTTTTTTCTTCATTAATGGACACACAGCACCCCATATTGACAGAAAAAAAAAACGGATTTGTCGAAATATTTGCAGATTTAGTAAAAATGAAAAACTGAAATATCACACTGCCATAAGTATTCAGAGCCTTTGCTCAGTATTGAGTAGAAGCACCCTTTTGAGCTAATACAGCCCTGAGTCTTTTGGGAAATGATGCAACACGTTTTTTCACAGCTGGATTTGGGGACCCTCTGCCATTCCTCCTTGCAGATCCTCTCCAGTTCTGTCAGGTTGGACAGTGAACGTTGGTGGACAGCCATTTTCAGGTCTCTCCAGAGATGCTCAATTGGGTTTAAGTCAGGGCTGTGGCAGGGCCATTCAAGAACAGTCACGGAGTTGTTCTGAAGTCACTCCTTCGATTTTTTACCTGTGTGCTTAGGATCATTGTCTTGTTGGAAGGTGAACCCTTGGCCCAGTCTGAGGTCCTGAGCACTCTGGAGAAGGTTTTCATCCAGGATATCCCTGTACTTGCCCGCATTCATCCTTCCTTCGATTGCAACCAGTCGTCCTGTCCATGCAGCTGAAAAACACCCGCACAGCATGAGGCTACCACCACCGTGTTTCACTGTTGGGACTGTATTGGACAGGTTATGAGGAGTGCCTCGTTTTCGCCACACATACCGCTTAGAATTAAGGCCAATAAATTCTATCTTGGTCTCATGAGACCAGATAATCTTATTTCTCACCATCTTGGAGTCCTTCAGGTGTTTTTTTTTTTAGCAAACTCCATGTGGACTTTCATATGTCTTGCGCTGAGAAGAGGCTTCCGTCAGGCCACTCTGCCATAAAGCCCCGACTGGTGGAGCGCTGCAATGATGGTTGACACTCTAGAACTTTCTCTCATCTCCCGACTGCATCTCTGGAGCTCAGCCACAGTGATCTTTGGGTTCTTCTTCACCTCTCTCACCAAGGCTCTTCTCCCCCGATTGCTCGGTTTGGCTGGACAGACAGCTCTAGAAGGGTTCTGGTCGTCCCAAATGTCTTCCATTTAAGGGTTATGGAGGCCACTGTGCTCTTAGGAACCTTAAGTGCAGCAGAAATGTTTTTGTAACCTTGGCCAGATCTTTGCCTTGACACAATATTGTCTTTGAGCTCTTCGGGCAGTTCCTTTGACCTCATGATTCTCATTTGCTCTGACATGTATTGTGAGCTGTAAGGTCTTATATAGACAGGTGTGTGGCTTTCCTAATCAAGTCCCATTAGTATAATCAAACACAGCTGGACTCCAATGAAGGTGTAGAACCATCTCAAGGATGATCAGAAGAAATGGACAGCACTCGAGTTAAATGTATGAGTGTCACACATTTAAGTATTAAAATATAAGTACGGGTAAGGGGGAGGAGAGCAGAATGTAAAATGTTTAAGGTCAGAATAATTTATCAGAATATTCGTCTATTTATGTTTAAAAAAAAATCTAATTTCTAATATGGCCCATGAGCTGTAAAGTTTGCCCACCCATGAGTCAAAAACAAGCGCGTTGTTGTTTTTTTTTTTGGTAACTGTTGGCAACTCGAGTGTCGTCATATTTCCCAAGGTACTTAAAGGGATCACCAGTTAATCATGGTTGGTCTCTCCGATTCGGAGTTTTATTAATCAGGATTTACTTTTCGAAATGTTAACAAATAAACACAGTTCACATAAAACACTCACATATTGGTGCTATTAAACAATGAAGTAGGAACCCTGATGCAACGATTTCTCCAAAATGTTTCGCTGCAACTAATTCTCTCCCCCCTTTGAATGTAATGGTACATTCCGCACGGCCAAACAAACAAAATAAAATAAAAAAAAAAAGGCATGAGAAGTTGAAAAGCGAGACCAGACGTCTGCATTTGTATTTGACACAAACGTAACCTCTGTGGAGCTTGCGTAAAACGTCCCACCACTTAATGAGACATGGCGATACAAATTTCAAACCTACTTGCACGTATCAGAACCCCGCTACTGCAGGCCGGAGGGCCCGTGTTTCGTGTGGCCGCCGCTGTCCGTTTCAAGCATATTATTTTAACTCCTGGAGGTGTCCAGGTGGGAAGCAGGCCAGCGACTCGTCCCGTCCCCGTCCGCGGCCATATTAACACCGCGAACTTTACAACCACCACAGCAACCCACTGGAGGTCCAGCACGGGGGATTATTTTTCCGTGCCGCCTCGGAAGCAAGGCAGCTCGGGCACTGTCATTGGCACCGGCGCGCCGACAGGGTCTCTCCACACAGGGGCGATGGCAGCCATGAAAGTTGACCTGAACGCCACTGAGGGCGACTGGAAAGAGATCAAGGGTGAGGCTGACTGGTGCACCTTTCATTATGTCATTGTTTTACAAGTCTTAAGTACATGAAATATGAAAATGGAAATGAAATAATCTCTTCCAGTGTCAGATTGTGAAAGAATTGAGTTACCTGCCGCAAGTAGTGAAAATCCACAATTGACACCCTCAAATGGTTTATCATTGTTTATGGATGCCACAAAATGGAAACAAAGCAAAACATGAAGCTCCTCATGTCACTTCAACATAAGCTATACCTCCAAAAGTATTTGCTCACCTGCCTTGGCTCGGATATGAATTTAAGTGACATCCCATTCCTAATTCATAGGATTCAATATGACGCCGGTCCTCCCTTGACAGCTATAACAGCATCAACTCTTCTGGGAAGGTTGTCCACAAGGTTTAGGAGCGTATGCATGGGAATTTTTTTTTACCATTCTTCCAGAAGCACATTTGTGAAGTCACATACTGATGCAATACTGATGAGACAAAATCATGTGCCAATGCTACTAGTGCAAAAGTTAGTGTAGAGCCCAGCCGTCACATCATTTTATGTGGACCTTGAAAGCAAATCATGTGCATCAACTCCCATGGTTCTTGCTAAAATCTGTACCAAAATTTCAAATTGTCACATGTAATACGTAATAACATTGCGATATTGTAAAAATGTTGCGATATTGTGTTTTTGTACAGTAACTTCACCAAGAGTTAAACAAACAAACGATGGTGTCCTCAGTTCCCAAACGTTTATTGAATGTTGTTAAAAGAAAAGGTGATGTAACAGAGTGGTAAAGATGACCCTGTCCCAGCATTTTTGGAACGCGTTGCGGCCATAAAATTCTAAGTTAATGATTATTTGCTAAACCAATAAAGTTTATCAGTTTGAACATTAAATATCTTGTCTTTGTAGTGTATTCAAATAAATATATGTTGAACATGATTTGCAAATCATTGTGTTCTCTTTTTATTTATGTTTAACACAATGTCCCAACTTCATTGGAATTGGGGTTGTACATCGCAATTAAGTCATAACCAATTTTCATGAGTTTTACTTTATTTTGTCAACGTCAAAGCGTGTGCTTTCAATGCATAACATTTGAAAAAAAAAAGCCCCCCTAAAATGTTTACCTGTAAAAGGTTACTCTCAATTCCTTTGTTGTAACTGTATGGCATTGTACGCAACCCTATGCAGCGCAATGTACCGGCATCCCTGGGCTTTTGGTATTCTTACCGTCCACACACATGGTATGAACTGTCCAGTTGATTAGCATCTTCAGGTACCTTGGATCAGTAACAGTTCATCATCAATTTCATCCCTCAAAGAAGACGCAGCCATAAGTGTATTAGGGTATTAAAGCGTCTAGATGGCCCATATTTCGAGTAAAAAAGTTATTTTAATGTATTTTTCTTCTAAAAAAAAATGAGAGTGTCAGTCATTTCCTATAATAGCGTAGTCATGGCAATTTGACTACGGGGGGGACTTTTTTTCCTGGCCACTCCTGACTCCGCCTATGCCAGACAGCTGTGGCCATCAAAGTCTGTAGAAGGCACACAATGCCACCACTGTACAAAAAGCCTTTAAAAGCAAACACTTGTGTCACATCATTCATTCAAACTTTTTTCTTTTCACTTATTATTGTCTTAAATAATATTCAGACTTTCAATATACGTGACAATTACACTGCAGAACAGTTAGTAGTTTAATGAGGAAATGTCCTTGCCTTCTGCACCGTTTCTGACCAAATTCTGGCTGAAAATCAAATATGTCATCAGAAAACAAGCCTACGACTGAATCTATTTTGGGGGGTATTTTTTGGCAGACATCATTTTAAATTCCAGAACTATGGAATAAGTGCCAATGTCTACAGCATTAGAGAGGTCCTTTAAGGGCTGTATGATTGAAAATAAAATAAAATATTTAAATATCAGTGAACCTAACATGCATGTTTTTGAAATGTGGAAGGAAGCCGAAGTACCTGGCGAAAACCCACGCAAGCACACACAAAATGCTCTAACAGTGGTTGTTAGAACATTTTGTGTTTAGTTAAACCTATGTTTAAATAGCTCCAAATCTATTAATCTATTCCATTGTATCTCTCAGAGTTCCTGCTGTCTCAGCCTCTGGAGGTCAGGCGTAAACACTACAGGACTGACTCTGTACGGCTAGGCGACATCCCAGCTTGGACTCACGCTGGAGGTTCGACACCCAACATCACAATTTCTCTTACATTACATTTCTTACGCTATTTTGCTGTAATTTACAAGCTAATTTACAACTTGGTCTTTCTTCTTCAGTGTCGGGTTGTCCTGAAGTGAGTCATTACCCAAAAAATCAAAAGCTTGATGGGAAAATTTCAGTCTACAGTGGTAACATCACAGTACTGGAGGTAGATGCCATTGTCAATGCAGGTATGTGAGACCGTGAGTGTTGCTTTTAGCTGTTTGAATCTGGTATGAGACAAGATAATTCCGTGTGATTCCTAACCACTGTGCTGTAAGAGATCCTCAGGTGTGGAGCAGGAAATGATCCAATTTCACATAATTTGTCAGAAAATTGTTATGAATTACAAATTTATCTTTGTACATCTTTCTATGCCAATGAGATAGAGGCAGAACAATTAAATGTTCCTACATTCAAGGTACAATAAACCTGTGTATCCACTTGCTGCCATTCTATATCAGCTTTGTGTTCAAAGAAACAGACCCTGAGTTAGTAAATTGAAACAAGATCATCATTATTTCAGTACATACTGTATACTTTTTGTGACATTTTTTCTTGGGGTATGCTGTGAGATTTTTCTAATGTAAATATGTTCCTTGTTCAATTACGATTGTGAATGACTGCCTTAAAATAACCATTAGGGGGCAATGATAGCCTTCTCATGAGTCTTTTACCCTCCCCACACGACTTAGTCCATCTGGGAGAAATGTATTCTGCGTCTTGGCACAGGAGTGTGTTAAGGGAGGGGAAAGGTGGGCCAGCATGCCTAAATGATGCTTGATGATGAGACTGTAGCAGAAAATGATAGATCTCCATTTGGCAGCTGACTGTCAGCAGATGCCAGCATCCAAGTGAGTGTGTGGATCATTCCCTCTCATTTGCAGCATCACTATTGCATGTGTCGGCAAACATTAAACGTGCACACAAACAGGGGAGCTTGTGTTTGTATACAGCATGCGTTGATAATTTGTGTCCAGGATGACAACTTTTGCTTGTTGCACACGTTTTGCAAGAGCTTTTACAACGTGGCAAATACCAAAAGCACCAGTAAAGTTAAGTGTCATTTAGCTGAGAGGATGGGGCAAGGGGAGAAAGGGATAGATAAAAATAAAAGAAAATAAAGCATTTCTGGACAACACATGTCCGTCAGGTACTCAGGTCAGACAAAAATCAAGATGGGAGACTTGAAGAGGGAAGAGAATAAGATAGAAACAAGACAGAGCAAGGCTAGTATTTACTGTAAATCACGGATGGCATCACCATGGCAACAGGCTGGTACAGGGCGCCCTCAGAGGGTTTTTGGGCTGCGGTGTCCGACCATCCTTTCTTCTGTCTGAATGATTTCCTGTCCTGCTGACATTCTCTGCACTCTTTTGTTGACTAAGAGGCCAACCTTTTCACATGCTGACTAACTGATTGACTCAGAAGCTTTGAGCGAGGTCACTTAGACGCGTGACGTTCAAATGAGACAGTGGGTAGACTGTTAAGGACAAGAGAGGAATTATAAAAAGGGTGAGTTATTTTGAAAAAAATAAACACCAGCAAACTTATTCTCCTGTTGCAGCGCTGCTGGGCAAGCAGGAGCATGCAGGAAGCAGTTAAACTAGCGGTTGACATGCGCCTTGGACTGTAGCCGTGTTTTTGTGGCCGCATCATTTAGCCGAAGGGAGGCAGAAAACATTCACTTGAAGCCAACTGTGGCCAATTATACGCCATACTAGCTGACTGGTAGACCAATATAAGGTGCCGTGAGTTCTTCATGGCCTAAAGACACACAGAAACACTCCCAAATATGTTAACAATATTGCACACCACTGGTGGCTATGCATTAAATGAAGGGAGAACATTTGCCCTCATAAATATTTTATATTTAATATAGAGAAGTGATTCAACTTAATGTGTATAAATAAAGCTGTCCAACAATCCTCATTGTGCTGGGAGTGTTTTCCTGCGTCTGTGGCTCTCTACTTGTTTTTTCGTGGCTCTATACCGCATTGATAAAAACTGGGAATACCAGGTAGAGAATAAGGTACTATTTCTAGTACAGTGGTGCCTTGAGATACAAGTTTAACTAATTCTAATTTAGATACTAGTTCCTAATTCCGACCACGCTTGTAACTCATAACACTTGTATCTCAAATCATCTTTCCCTGTTGAAAAGAATGGCCATTAATCCGTTCCAGTCTCCCTCCAAAAAACAACGAAACATTTTGTAATGTGTTTTTTAATAAGGAAAATAGCAATTTATAAAAACGTGTGTGTGTGTGTATATATATATTGCTTATATATATATATATATATATATATATATATATATATATATAAGCAATGGGGAATTCTGCCTTGCGACATGTTCAAAAAAGTGTTAGAATGATCCAGTCACACATCATTTATCTTGTTGCAATTTACTGCATTGCCATTGGAGGACGAAATGAATAAATCATTTTGAAAAATCACATCACATCATAACAAAGAAAACTAGTTTTTGTATTTTTTTCTACCTGAGAGGTGGGTGTCCAAAGATTTAAAACATCAATTCAGTACATGTACCAATAAATGCACATTTAGGACGTTTGTCAGCCCGCCCTGATTGATCAGGTAAGCGAGGCGTTACAGAAATCTGGGCGGGCGCTGCATGTCGTTTGTGTCGCTCTCAATAAAGATTGGATTTACAATAATTCCCCACTCCGCCTCGTTCTCATCCTCCTGGCCCGCCCCTTCCCTTGTTGCTTCTACATTTTAACAGCCCCTGGCTTCTGCCCACTCCTATAAAACACTACAAACATAAAAACCCACAAGCACTTAAGAGCTGTCTGGGTGTGGAGGTGGGAGGTGGGAGATGGGGGGGCGGTATGATACAAAGAGGGAGGAGACGATGGGCCAAAACATCCACCTCTTTACACCCCTCAATCACTTGGTCTGGAGAAGGAAGGAAAGATGGAGGGGAGGATATATTGTCTCTGATGAGCTAGCTGATTAAGATGGATTGCACAATGAAACGTCGATGAAGTGTTGAGTTCTCAGGGATTGTGTACATGAATAAAAGTGTGTGTGTGTGTGTGTGTGGGGGGGGGGGGGGGCACAACTGCTAAACACCTTTTTTAATTAAGACCTATGCGAGGATAAGCGGCTAAGATAATGGATGGATGGATGGTAAATGCAAATTTGCCTAGCGGTAATAAGCACTTTTTTTTTAATTCACAGAAGTTTGATTCCTTATTTGCATTCCAGCACTTACTCCTCCCAGTTCCCCTTGCAGTATTTAATGTATATTTGTATGAGATGTTAAATGCCATTTATTGTGGCCTGAGCACCATTTGGATAGGATTAAAGTTTAATAATGGAAAAAGATTTAAAAACTGAACTGTTTGCTCTACTCTCTATTTTTACATAATGCCCTCTTTTGCAGTAGCACTCTCAGTGTGTGATGGCATAGTCTGATAAATCTTTCAGGCTAGACTATTAAAATAGGAAAAATCTGTCTCTAAAATTAAGCCCTGCACCATCAAGTGATAAAGAACATATCTTTAGAACTGCTGCATTGCTTCATCTTCATCATTTGAGTCACAATATATGCTAGCACACTAGAGCTAAACACAAGTGATTATAGACATTCATGTCTGCCTCTATGCACAGCTGCACATGCTTGTGCAGAGTGTGACTGTATTGTGTGTTTGAGTGCATGTACTATGTTGCATGTGTGTGTATGAGATGTGCTCCCTCTAGCTTTTCTCTGCAGGTAGCAGATAAAGCTGTTCGCTGCTGCCGGAAACCCATTCAAGCTGGCAATAGCTGAGAGATACAAGATTAGGCCTGGTAGTTTTTTTTTTTTTTTTTTTTCCTCCCCCTTTCTGGGCCACAGGTGCCAGACAGGATGAGAGCGACAGCAACTGTAGGTGTGCGTGTGTGTGTGTGTGTGTGTGTGTGTGTGCGTGTGTGCGTGCGTGTGCATGCACTCCTCACTAAGAAAAGGAGTGCAAGGTCAAGGATTTCACTAAATGTGTTGCAGGTACCTTCAGGAAGCATGTCGTACCGTTTTAATGCGACAGGGTTGGTCAGAAGAACATGCCAGGAAATTGCAACCTTCCCTAAAAGTGATGAAACACAATAATGTTTTTGTGAGTGTCTGTGTACGTGTGCGCGTGTCAGAAAAGTCAGAAAAGGTGAATGTGACAAAATTTGAAGTAACCAGTGACAAAGCATGAAAAACAACAACTGAAAAAATACAGAAACAACACAGTTTTGTACTTATTCCAATTAATAAACATGTAGGATTTCCGACATGAAGTTCACATATAGGAGCTGTTGAATGTTTTTAGAAGTGAGTATTGTCCATGATTATCCCATCAATTCATCAAGTAATCGGACAAAAAATTATTTTGAATGTGTGTGGCTTCAAATGGCAGGGCCTGGCCTGGTGAGTGACGTATGCGTCCATGAATGAGAGTGTAGTTGATTGTTGTTAGCTCAGGGCCCTTATATATCAAGCCTGCGTACACCCAGAATTGTGCGTAAAGTGTGCGTACAAATATTTCCACGCAAAGTATGGGATGGTTTGGACTTGTGAATGGTGACGTGGCGTAAATTTACACACCGCTCTGACCATGCATACACAGAACCTTGTGGTAGAACAGTGAAGCCACACATAGAAAACTCTAAGAGTGTCACCAAAGCCATTCGAGTGCACATCAAGCTCTTGTTGTCCCTTAGACTAAGATTAGAGACATGCGGCATTTCACAATCAACACTACGCCAAATCATGCCGATGTGCCCCAATTTACGTCCACTTCCCATACAGACATCACCAACGAGCCAAAATTAAACAAGGGTTTCCCAAACGTAGTTGGGGCCTTTGATTGCACCCAGATTTCAATTAAAGCACCATCACACAATGGATTCACCTATATGAACAGGAAAGAATTTCAATCAATGCACAAATAATCTGTGATTCACATCACTTGGAGGAACGCATGAGTCACTGTATTCTGTAGAATTTATTGTATATTTAACTAATTCATTCATTCATTCTACAGAATAGCTCTGTGAGTGCATGCGGGTTTTGCATTGGATTTTATGGATGTAAAACGTTTTCCTCATTAAGCGCCGTTAAGTTTAATAATAGAGTGTTGTTGACACACATGAAATTATGACAATCTGTATTAGTGAGAGGCGGACTGGTTAGCACATCCGCCTCACAGTTCTGAGTACCGGGGTTCAAATCCCGGCCTCGCCTGTGTAGAGTTTGCATGTTCTCCCCGTACCTGCGTGGGTATTCTCCGGGTTGTCCGGTTTCCTCCCACATCCCAAAAACATTCGCAGGGTAGGTTAATTGAGGAGTCTAAATTGCCCATAGGTGTGTATGTGAGTGTGAATGGTTGTTTGTTTATATGTGCCCTGCGACTGTCTGGAAACCAGTTCAGGGTGTACCCCGCCTCTCGCCCGAAGTTAGCTGGGATGGGCTCCAGCGTGCCCGCGACCCTAGTGAGGATAAGCGGAACGGAAAATGAATGAATGAAATGAATGTATTTGTGAGCACTACAGTAATTCACAATATCACTGTGTTGATGGAAGAGAGAAGAGAGATGCACAGGCTTTGGGCTGGTCCCTTAAGGAAAATGTGTAGCTTTATCATCCTAATACATTAGCAAATCCAAACAATCATACATATTTCAGAGTTTTAACATAATATAGTGAGAGGCATTAAAAAGGAGGAGTCAGACAAAGCCTGACAGATGATCGATGACGAATCTTGGTGAGGTCCAGTGTTGGCGGCTCGCTGTCTTGCTGCTGCTCTACCATCCATCCATCCATTTTCAACACCGCTTAGCCTGATTAGGGTACACTCAAAGCACAATCAGACCCTCTTGAAGCCGTCTCAGTCTGTTCGTTTTGTGTGCACCAGGGTTTTGGAGGACAGCGTTCACCCTTGACCCAGCAAACCTCACTGTCCGAGTCTGTTTTAACCCGTTGTGGGTGTTCTGCGCCAACAAGGCCTTCTCTGCTAGCCTAAACACTATCAGAATCACTGACTTACATTTGCAAACCAAAATTCTAATATTTGTTCCGTGGAATTGTATTTTCCCCGCACTCTTTTCTCATCATTATGTCTTGTTTCACTTGGCTGCACAGTTTTCAGTACACGTAGGTTATATTTCTTTGTCCATTCCGATTTCAGCCTGTTTGTGTGCATCCAGTGCCTTAAGAATTAGTCGTGCTGGCCCATGTAACTAAAACTATATTAGCAATGGGACTGTTTCTCGAACCAATCAGATTTCGTCCTCACAAGGCCAGCCGCGGCTAATAAACTGGCCCCTCGATGACGTCAACAGCTGTTGTCTAATTGGTTGTTCAGAGCAAAACTTGATACAGCCGATTTTGACGAGAAAAACACATTAATACATTTAAGAATTGGCATCTCTGGTGAGTGTGATGTATTTTATCTCCATTTGTAGGTTTCTGACATATTAGATAGACATTGATTCTGAAATCATCCTGTTATAAAGCATTTTTATATTGTATTGGTGGTTTCTGTAATTGTGCCTTGATGGTATTAACTGGGGTAATTTCCCTCTGAAGGCCAACGTACCAAATTCTCAGCCCCTCGCTGATTTTAACTGAGCCAAAACTGTCACGTGTGAACAACGTTTCACTAGAGCTGTATTTCTTCAACTGGGGATAAAAAGTGAAATCTTTGGCATGCTTTGTGATCGCTATGATAGGGATTTTCGAGCATCATCCCAAGGATTAATAAATTCTTATCTTTTTTTTTTCAACCATTATTAATAGATTGCCTCGAGCACCAGAGTTTTCCAGTCTCTGGTAACATTGTCTTGTCTGTATCCAGTTGTAATATTGTCCACCATCACCAAGGTTTCGCTTTACCCTCAAACGACTACCACTTTGTCATCAAGTCACTTATCTGAGCCTTTAATCGCGAGGGGCATTTTATGATCCATTGGGCCGTCCTGCTAGTAACATGGGTCTGAATAGATGATGGAAAGCCCAGAGGAGAGACTGTTCATGTGACTGCGGTCCCAACGGGGCGCTCAGCGTGTGCTCCTCTCTGCGCTGCACTTACCATACATCTACCCTAGAGCTCTTGTCAGCTCCTCTTAAGACAGCCTCATATTACAAGATGCAACATGTCACACCAAGTTTTCTATTCCAGACAAACACTTTACATATCCAAGCTCTAAGAAAGACTATTTATTTATGCATGTGTTGCTTGACGCGTTGAGATGAAACAAAAACCCTTTCTCCACATTTTTATTCAAAGCAATTCTAAGGTGCTGCGCTTTTGGTTCATTGGATTTTGTTTTATTTTTTGTTTTTAATATATATTTTTTTTACTATTTCAGTGATGCACTTCATTTATCCCTTGAGAAAAATCATCATTTTAACCTTGCAGTATAGATGACAGAAATAGAATACAGTTTTGTAATTTCATGAAACGATCCTGATCTTATTCTCATATTTATTTCTCTTTAACAGTATCCTCCGCTCATATAGTCGCAGTGTCTCAGTTAGTTGCTGAATGCATCATCCACTCTGAAGAATATGTCCTAATATGGGAAAGTGTGAAATTTGGGTGAGAAAATTAGAATTTGAATGAGGTGGAAAATATTTTGTAATTTCAATGGTTTTAATCTGTCAAGAAATGTTGAAGAACAAGATAATAGAGTGGATTACATGCTAAGAAATGTGGAATTTGTTGGTGAAAAAATGTGGGATTTTAGAAATGTTGGAATTTTTGCAATGCTGAAAATAGTTCCCAAAGTGAATTAGATAAGATGAACAGTTTGAATGTCAAATGGGAATGATGTTAAATCTTTTTTTACCCGACGCCCTATCCATTTTCAATGGGACTTATTTTTGTAGTTTTTGGGGAATTGTGTCGCCATCGTAACACGGAATTCTTAAAAATAGTTCTGAACTGAGTCCAGCAAAAACATGTTTGGCTAATTAATTAATGTGTGCGGATACATAATAGAAATATTCACAGACATGTAATGGAAATGGCGCATGCTGAATTTGAATAATATTACCAATATTAATACAAATATATAATAAGGAAGCCAGATGGTAGGGATGTCACAGTGGTCACAATATCATGATACTGCGGTATTAAAAGTGCCTTCATATCGTAATGGTCTTGTCGCGATACAAAATAATGAGCTGTCGTGCTTAAAATTTTGTTTCGCGTGAGCTATATGTAGCCACGCCACTTAGCCAGGCTGCTACAGCGCTCCACTTCCTTATTAGAGTACATACGCACCCGATTGAACGTGTAACTCATGTGACCGTGTGAGCATATCACAAGAAACACACTGATTGGCTGACAGGCCCACATTCAAAATCAGTCTCGGAGTTGTTCTGAAGCCGCCCCTTCGGTATTTTAGCTGTGTGCTTAGGGTCATTGTCTTATCCCAGCTGACTTCTGGTGAGAGAGTGTAAACCATGGACTTGACGCCAGACAATTGCAGGACACATATACGTAGACAAACAGCAATTCACGCTCACATTCACACCAAAGTACAATTTAGAGTCTTGAATTCACCTAACATGCATGTTTTGGGAACGCGGGAGGAAATCAGAATACCAAGGGAAAACTCACGAAAGCACAGGGAGAACATCCAGACTCCACACAGGAAGGCCAGATTTGAACTCATGACCTCTGATCTGTGAGGTGGACATGCTAACCAGTTGCACCAAATAAGACAAGTAAAACAAACTAAATTAAATTCAAAATTCATCCCCTTTAATATGCCATCTATTTTGTGTGCAAATCCCACTTTGGTCTGCCATTATATAATAATTATACATATATTATATTTTTGCATATCCATCCATCCATTTTCTGAGCCGCTTCTCCTCACTAGGGTCGCGGGTGTGCTGGAGCCTATCCCAGCTGTCATCGGGCAGCAGGTGGGGTACACTCTGAACTGGTTGCCAGCCAATCGCAGGGCACATAGAAACAAACAACCATTCACACTCACATTCACACCTACGGGCAATTTAGAGTCTCCAATTCATGCATGTTTTTGGGATGTGGGAGGAAACCGGAGTGCCCGGAGAAAACCCACGCAGGCACGGGGAGAACGTGCAAACTCCACACAGGCAGGGCCGGGGATTGAACCCGGGTCCTCAGTACTGTGAGGCTGACGCTCTAACCAGTCGGCCACCGTGCCGCCTATTTATGGATATATCACAGTAAAATACAGTCAATACATATACAGTAGCCTGTCACAATGGGGACATGCTTGAAGTAATGACCTGTGTTTAACCTCCTAAAACACAAGAACTGTTCCCACTTAATAAGCCTTATGATTGCAAAACATCAAATTAGTTTGAAATTACTTTTTAACGAACCACCTCAAGGTGATTAATATGCTCATGTGAAGACTTTCAGTTTGTTTTGATTTTCAAAGTCCTTTACCGTTATAGTTCTCAAAAGTTGTCTTGTGTAAATTTGCTGCTTAGCCCTGTCTAATCCTATTTTGAATCTAGATGTGCATTTCTTTATCACTTTACATCACAGCTCTTTAGTCATGGTTGTTATGTCCACTCTGTCCTTTCGGATCTGCGTCTTTGCCAAAGGCGCACTTCTGAGGCAGTGGTGGCTGTGTGAATTAGCCGCAGTATGACTTTAGACAGGGGGCCACTGCTCTACTTTTTCCAGTCCAGATCTGTCCGAGTTAATCACGCCACGACTGTCAGAAACATGACTTTACTGGTCATTTGGGCGACGGCGTTAATTTCCTTGGATTTGGAATTGAAAATTTGGAGCTTTCAAGGTTCACTGGCCTGAGTTTGTGTGGGATGCTCCGGTGCCGTTTGTGTCAGGGAAGATGGATAAAAAACCACAACGCTTCACGCTGTTTTGCACATCTCTAGAGTTTTGTTCTCTTCCGCCCTCCATCCCCTCGTCCCCCCCCACATCCATTGAGACATCATTGCAGACAAACGGGTGTGGGTTTACAGCTTGAGAGATTTACACCCTGACATTGAGAAGTTAGCGTACCCTTGCCGAGTTAATCCCTAATGTTGTCCGTGTCAGTAAATAAATGAAAAAAAGAAACCCAAACTGTTGGAGTTTGCAAAAAAGCTCATTCTTGCTAATTATTTTTCTCCCACCCTCCCTTGTTAAGAGCTTTCCCACTCCTCCAATCAATCGGCACTTTAGCGAGCAGGAAGGGAAAAAGGATGTGCTAGCCTCATTAGCCTGATTGGGCTGATATGGGAGATGGAAGGAGATGGAGTGAATGGAGGAGTAAACGAGAAAATGAGTCGACGGGAATATCATTACTTGGCCCACCAGAGCCACTTTCATCCAGATAACATGTTACGTTGTTTTTGCTTGCTTGTTTTTGACTCGAGCTGTAGGCCAGGGTTGATGAAGTGGGGCCTTTAAAGTGAGACTATGAGCTGGCCGGCAGTATAATTCGTTTACCTACAGCAGTTGTGCTCTGGAGCCGAGCTCCGGCTTATGTGCACACTCTCTGAACTATCACAACAAGTCGGAGTAATAGAAGCTTGTTTCCCTTGTGATTGCATATTGAACCACAATAGTACCTGTATTATAGAGCTGAGAGATTACGGTGTTAAATAGCTTGCATGGTATATTGTCCAGTCATCGCTTCCAGAAAAAATGAAATGAAAAAATGTTCTGCAACCATGTAATCGTTCAACCAAATCAATGATTGATGATGATTGTGTAACCAAATCCATTATTTCTCATTCAAAGTAAAGTGTTGTGGCTTTTCCTTACACTTTATAGTTGTGTTGATGGGTATCAGATATCAGATATGGTGAATAGGTGCATCATCGAATGCTGGAGCGCAAATATGCGGGGACCCACTGTACTTGTAGAGCATGCAGTAAAATATACCTCACAGCTAGTCTGTAAACTTTGCAGTAAAATAATGCAAAACCCCGAACCAAATCGGAATGAAAACTAACCCTAAGTAATGTCATTGATAGTACCTGCATTTTACCTATTATTTAATATGTAAAAATGACTGCTGTAAAACTGGTCATTAAAATAAACAAACAAACAAATATCTAGTGATGTCCATCTAACCACAGATATATTTTTAATTGTTTTTCTGTATGTTTTTCCCTTTATAAATCTTGACTCTCTAAGTCTCAATTTTGTGTGTAGATTGGAAAAAGCTATTATTTTTTTCTTGTCCTTTTTAAAAGTCCATCCATCCATTTTCTTTACTGCTTCTCCTCACTAGGGTCGCAGGCGTGCCGGAGCCTATCCCAGCTATCATCGGGCAGGAGGCGGGGTACACCCTGAACTGGTTGCCAGCCAATCGCAGGGCACATACAAACAAAGAACCATTCACATTCACACCTACGGGCAATTTAGAGTCGTCAATTAACCTACCACGCATGTTTTTGGGATGTGGGAGGAAAACGGAGTGCCCGGAGAAAACCCACACAGGCACGGGGAGAACATGCAACCTCCACACAGGCGGGGCCGGGGATTGAAACCCGGTCCACAGAACTGTGAGGCAGACACTCTAACCAGTCGTTCACCGTGCCCTTTTTAAAAGTCATGCGCTAATTTGATAATTAAATGCGCTGATTCATGTGGATTTTTTTACTCCCACTCTCCCCCTAATGTTCTGAATTGTAAGGGATTTTGAAGCTAAATGAAAAAAATCCTGCATACCATATTTTGGCCCGTTTTTGTATTTAGTACAAATTGCTGCTTTATTTTCGCAAAGACGTCACTAAAACTGATCTAACGTGGTATCAAACATCATCCCAACCTCTCAGATGAAAAACAAAACAAAAAATCATGAATGACTGCTGCTACTGCACTGAATGACAGGCATGTCATTTGACGTATTATTTAACTTTCAAAATGATCAATGCAATGTGACCTAAGTTATTGATATTGTCCTTTGAGAATATCTGACAGTGTGACAGTAATGTGCACGTTGTAAAGCAGCCAAACTGTCAAACTTTGTATGTCATTCTTTGACTTGCTTAATGTACTCCCGGGGATGACTAATGATGTAACATTTCCTGCTCTTTGTTACAATAATAGTGTGCTGCCTCCCCGTCTTTGCCAAATATTGGCTCTAATGACAACCAGATAATCAATTTAGCATGAAGATGTCGGCTGGATCTCCAAAGTATGATGTTCAGTTCAGTTGTTTAAAAAAATAAGGGAACAGTCCTATTTAAAAAAAAAACGTATAACCAATTTTCGTCTTTATTATATATTGATAAACTTAATCTGTGAGGGGAAATGAAGGCAATAAATTTTATGAAGGTATGAGCCGTCACTGGGCTGATTTTTCTGTTTTGACTTGGGAGCAAAAATTTTAGCTACAAGTGTTAGATGATGGCAGAAAACAACTCACCTCACAACACGCAGTAATTTGGCAGATAGTGAGCAATTAAAAAAAGAGGCTTCAAAGCCCCTCCAAGTTGAAGTTTACTTTTATACTAAACATAAAACAAAGAATATTACATGTGTGTTAAAAAATGTAACAACCATGATCCATGGTCACAAAATGAATTAAACTAAGTCAAGGCATAACTGTACACACATACAGTGTTTACAGCAAATGTGGGCATTTGTAAAAACTGTAGGAACTATTGACTTAGTACTAAATCATTTATGCAATGAGTGATAATTCAAATATCTGTTATAATAACATATAGTATTCTTTGCACGTGGAGGTGTCAGTGTGAAATCTGGACAGTCATGCCAAAACATGAATGGAAATTACAAGCATGTGATAAGGTTTATCTTCGTTATTTCAGTAATGAATCATAATAGATGGTCACAATAAGCCTGTCTCTTAGGTAATCCTAAAATGCTGAACAAAGTGGCACGCAAGTGTGAGCGTAGCCTTCAAAGGCTTCAAACCAACCTCAAGGCCCATCTTCCTAGTCCCCATTGCCAACAGATCATTGTCATTGTCTGAGCACATGTCCTTTTCGCAGATGAGGCCGTCACATTATACACGCATATGCACACACACTTTCACGGCGGGCATGTAGGAAAACACGACAAACGTTTTACACAATTACTGTCTTATAATTTCCATCTATCTGCTGTTGTTGTGAAGAGGCATCTGATAGGCACACTGTGAGGCAGCCCAGCTGCATTATCAGAGCTTAGGAAATGACATGACTATTTATGGAAGGTATTTATCCACTTATCCTATTCTCGCTATTGTCTACAGCTAGAACGGGCTGCCCTGGTCAGAGGTGCTCAGACAAACATGCTGATGAAACATACAGTACGGTCGATAATGAAAATCTTTCTCATCAGGCTTTTCTCGAGCGTTACAGTTGTTCTATGTCCACATTCATTTCTCGGATCTGTTCATTTCACAAAATATTTGATAAGCGTCTAATTTAGCGAGTCCTCACGCTCTTCACTGTGTTCCTGTTTTGTTAAGAGAAAGGGTTGATTTCAGTGAAGGTTCAGCGCACATTTGATTTATTCATCCATATCAACAGCACGACAGGTCTCAGCACCATTTCGATGCAGTGTGATTCAAGAAGTCTGACACAAGCTTTGAGGCTTCGGGTTCATTTTAACATCACTAATGAATACCTCTCTGACAGTCCCAATCAACACTTAGCATTATTATCTTTATTAAGGCAGAATGATAAAGGTACCATGGTGGGCGACTGGTTAGCATGTCCGCCTCAGAGTTCTGAAGACCTGGGTTCAAATCCGGTTTTGCCTGTGTGGAGTTTGCATGTTCTACCCGTGCCTGCGTGGGTTTTCTCCAGGTACTCCGGTTTCCTCCCACATTCCAAAAACATGCATGGCAGGTGAATTGAAGACTCTACATTGCCAATAGGTTTGAATGTGTGTGCGAACGGTTGTTTGTCTATCTGTGCCCTGCGACTGGCTGGCAACCAGGTCAAAGTGTACACCGCCTCTCTCCCGAATTCAGCTGAGATAGGTGCCAGCACACCCGCGACCCTAGTGAGGATAAGCGGCTCAGAAATGGATGGATGAAAAGAACATACAATTGTTAAATGTGACACACAATCCATTTAGTGACTGTCTGTCTATCCATCCATCCATCCATCATCCATCCATCCATTTTCCTCTGCTTATCTGAGGTTGGGTTACGGATGCAGCAGCTTAAGCAGGGAAGTCCAGATTTCCCTCTCCCCAGCCACTTTGTCCAGCTCTTACGAGGGGATCATGAGGCGTTCCCAAGCCAGCTGAGAGACTTATACTCTCCAGCTGTTGGATTCGGTGATTTCCACCACGACAGGCACCGACAACCTTATGGCTACAGTTCCAGTTGTCAATAGAGGCACGGAACATGGTCCACTCGGACTCGATGCCCCCCCACCTCCTCTGACATTTGGGTCAAGTTCAGTCGGAGGTGGGAATTGAAGCTCCTTCTGACAGAGGACTCTGCCAGACATTTCCAACAAACCCTCACAATACGTTTGGGTCTGCCTGGTCAGACCGGCATCTTCCCCCACCAACGGAGCCAACTTACTACCAGGTAGTGATCGGTTGACAGCTTCGCCCTTCTCTTCACCCGAGTGTCCAAGACATGCGGCCGCAAGTCCGATGACACTACCACAAAGTCGATCATCGAACTGCGGCCTATTTTGTCCTGGTGCCAAGTGCACACCCTTCCCTCCAGGTCTCACTGTCATTGCCCATGTGAGCTTTGAAGTCCCCCAGCAGAACGAGGGAGTCCCCACTGGGAGCGCTCTTCATTACCCGCTCCAAGGACTCCGTAAAGGGTGGGTACTCGGAACTGCTATTTGGTGCATAGGCACAAGCAACAGGCAGGACCCGTATCCCCACCCGGCTACTCTCTCATCCATCGGTGTAAGCCCCAACATGGAGGCACCGAGTCAGGGGCCAATAAGTATGCCCACACCTGCTCAGCGCCTCTCATCGTGAGCAACCCCTGTCAAGAGGACTGGTACCGGAGCCCAAGCTGTCTATGGAGGTGAGCCTGACTATATCTAGTCGGAACTTCTCAACCTCACACAACAGTTTCGCTGCCAGACAGGTGACATTCCACATCCCTAGACCCAGTTACTGTAGCTGGGGATTGGACCGCCAAAGTCCCCGATTTCAGCCGCCACCCAGTTTACCACAGACCCGACCCCTTTGGCCCCTCCCACAGGTGGTGAACCCATGGGTAGGGAGACCCATGTTGCTTCTTTGGGCTGTGCCCAGCCGGGCCCCATGGGCGCCGGCCCGGCCACCAGGCGGTCACATTCGAGCCTGGCTTCAGAGGGGGACCCTTGGTGACCTGTGTCCAGGCGAGCAGGTGTGGGCATACTTACTGCCCCCCAACTCGGTGCCTGCACGTTGGATGAGAGGGTAGCCTCCTTCCACCTTTGGGTGGGGGGACGGGTCCTGACTGTTATTTGTGCCTCTGCACCAAACAGCAGTTCAGAGTATCCACTCTCACCTAGGACTTGTTTGCCACGGGTGACACTATCAGGCGTATAAAACCTCAGATAATTTAGCTCCGAGAGTCATCGGGACACAGAAATCTCTCCACCATGATAAAGTGACAACTCAGGGAGGGGATTTAGAGATTAAATTAGCCTAAATAAAAATAGTAGTGGCGGCACGGTGGTCGACTGGTTAGAGCGTCTGCCTCACAGTTCTGAGGACCGGGGTTCAATCCCCGGCCCAGCCTGTGTGGAGTTTGCATGTTCTCTCCGTGCCTGCGTGGGTTTTCTCCGGGCACTCCGGTTTCCTCCCACATCCCCAAAACATGCATGGTAGGTTAATTGACGACTCTAAATTGCCCGTAGGTGTGAATGTGAGTGCGACTGGTTGTTTGTTTGTATGTGCCCTGCGATTGGCTGGCAACCAGTTCAGGGTGTACTCCGCCTCCTGCCCGATGATTTCTGGGATAGGCTCCAGCACGCCCGCGACCCAAGTGAGGATAAGCGGTACAGAAAATGGATGGATGGATGGAAAAATAGTAGCTCGATTTTATACAGTTTGTCGTTGAGTGAATAATTTTTTTTTTACACACATTGAAAGGCTTCTATTCAAGCTGTGTCATGATGTTTTAATTCATGCACAGTGTTTAGTCGTCCCCCGGAATACGTAGATCTGTTTTAAGTACCCAATTTAGGACACATTTCTGGTTTAATCTTCACTCTTAACATGTCTATTTTTGCCTGCGATTGGCAGGCGACCAGTTCGGGGTGTACCCTGCCTCTCGCCCAAAGTCAGCTGAGCTAGGCGCCAGCACAACGGTGACCCTAGTGAGGATAAGCGATTCAGAAAATGGATGGATGGGTCGATGTTTGCTAAAACTCTTGCAGGTACTAATTAAATCTGTTTTGGCTGCTCTGTGTACGTTGTACATTTCAGTGTTGTGTAGGATGTAGATTATTAAATATGTGAGCAAGAATCCATTTACAAGTGGAATTACGTCAAAGAAAGTAGGCCCGGCCGAACCTTCCTTGCCGCGCCAACAACAGCTGACCGCAGAGTTATTCTGCCCGCTCTCCAAATCTACACTTTTGTGTGTGGGTGAAGCACCACAAAAGAAGAATCCGGCAGGAAGGATTTGCTGCGCCGCAAGTTTCCTCTGAGCATGTGGCGAACAATGCCACCCAAGCGCTCCGACCACCCTGTGCTTGAATTCTTTCTTCTTCCCTTTTTCTCCATTTTCTTCAAAATACACCTGTTAGGGCCCTTGCCCAGCCATGGAGAGCATCGACCCGCCTGCCTAACTCTTGTTCCGCCTGGCTAAATCTTGTTCTGCGAGTACAACTTTCTGATGACTAAGTACAAATAGGGGCATAATTGGGTGATACTAATGGTCACAAAAATTCCTAGCTCTTGCATTGCTCCCCGCACATCCTCATTCCACCCTTACGTCACGAGTTCAGCCTTCGTCACGAATCGTTATCTGTATGTACCCTTTTGTAGTAAAGTCCCTCTGCACTGTTTAGCCTGTAGTTATGAGTTAAGTTACTTAAATTTCCTCTAAAATTCCACTTCCTGTTGTGCACTTTGTGTGTTTGAGTGAAATAGTAAAACCGCTGTAATCGAGAACTATTCATTTTTATTAATGTAGCGAGCCTTCTAAGTACTGAGATTGATCGAGGTTTTTTTGTCGCTTTTCCTAAAATGTACGAATATAAAAAGAGACGTGGTGCTCTATACGAGACAAAGATAGTTTGATTGTAACATTAGACGTACGTCGAACTACACCGAAAGTAAACACAGGCGTTCACTTTCCGACGTATTCTTTTCCAAAATGAATTACGCTTTTATCCAAAACCAATATACGCTACACACTGTTTTACTTCAAATACAGTGGGGGGACAAAAGAGCAAATACACAAAGTACCAATCAAATCAAATCAAATCAAGCTTTGTTTATAAAGCAGTTGTCATACAATAAAATGCAAGTCATAGTGCTTTACATACAGTTTACATACAGTTAAAATCAATCCCCTCCTGCCACTCATCCATACAGACACACACATGTGCACACACACACGCAGGTAAATAAAAAAGTGTGGCTGGGCACAGAGAATCCACGTGAGGAAATAACATCTCAGGGAGCCGTTTGCACCAAGAGCAGACAACAGACCAAGCCCACAGGACACCGGCACAGAGCCCTATAGTGGCGTAAGAGCAGCTGCAAATGGCGACTGAGGACCCCATGAGGCAGGAACATGGCCACGGCCCTCTACAGTAGCTGCATATTCTGACATTGATCCGAAGTGATGATATAGAATGTACAGTGCTGTGAAAAAGTATGTTCCCCCCTTCTCAAAATGTTATTCTTTTGCATAGTTTCCCCACTTTAATGTTTAAGATTATTATTATTTTTAAATATCAGACAACAGTAACCCAAGTAGACATAAAATGCAGTTTTTAAAATGGTGATTCTATTTATTAGTGAAAAAAACCCATTCAAAGCTACTTAACCCTAACCTACCCTGTGTGAATAAGTAATTGCCCCCTAAACCTAATAACTGGATAACCCCAGCAGCAACAACTGATATCAAGCATTTTCTATAACTGGCAATAAGGCTTTCACATCCCAGTGCAGATATTTTGGTCCACCCACTCATCCTCACAAAATAGTTTTAATTCAGCAAAACTTGAGGGTTTTCGAGCAGTCTGGACTTGAATATGATTGAAATTCTGTGGCATGAATTTAAATAATAAATAAAATCAGCATGTTATGCTTACTTGGTTTTACCCTAACCCTTGATACACAACTTACGAAATGCTTCGAATGAACACGCATGCATCAATTACGGGAAATTAATGGCTGAGTCAATTATTTTTTTTATGCACAAATATTGTGCAGATTTCCGAAAACTAGGACAAAATCTCCAAATCACTGAAAACCGAATCGTATGAAAACTAGGGCCTACGAAAACAGCAGTTCAATTGTAGTTCAAGATTGATAGCAGCGTGGGCCAAAGGTTTTCTCCCCTTTTTAAATTTTGATGAATTTGATGACATTTCTCAGTTCTCAAAGCGAGGAAGGGTGGAAACTCAAATTTTCCAACATCACTATTCGGTAGTGCAACTACACTACACTATAATTGTGCATTTATCTTGCATATTAGAATGTATGACAAAAACCAGATGATGTTTGGTATGACACATTGTGGTTGTCGATGATTTTTACTTTCTGAATATTCTTTCTATCGTACATGAATTTCTCTGTTAAGTGTCAGTACTTGAGAAATACTGCAATATGCTCTAACTACAAGTGCTGAGTCCAGTTCAGAGTGGAGCCCTGCTGAGCTGGGCCGTAAGCCGAACATGAATGAAGGCTGAGAGCTTTCGAAGTAGATATCCAAAGCCAGAGCCCACCGCCTGCAGTGCGCTCTTCTTCCAAATTGCCTCTGCTCACAGATTGTTCATTTGGGCATCAGATGAAAGCACATTCTTGAGGCTTTATCCTGCATAGAAAAAAAATATTTAAATCCATTTCTCGCCTAATGTCAGTCTCATACATGACGTATGGTGATTATATACTCGATAATGAGCACAACGTAACAACTTTTAGGAGCAATGCTAATTTTCCACAAGATTACAGTAAGATTGGAATGCTCATGAGGATGGAGGAAGAGATTATAGGACAACTGTAGTTTGGATATACAGTTCAATTAATTCCTTGACCATACTCGTAGCTCAAAACACTCATACAGTATCTCAAATCATCTTTCCGCATTGGAATTAATGGAAACTAATCCAATCCAGCTCCACAAAAAAACACCAACAAAAAATTGTGTAGCGTGTTTTTAAATAACCTTCCGCAATAAACGAGGGAATACTGTACTGTAGAGGGCTATCTTCCAGAGCCCCCGACGATCAATGTAAATCTTATTTATATATATTTTCAAGCTTATAAATGCAAAATATACATGTGAGGTGCAGGTTTTATTTTTGACCATTTAGGGTCACAATCCTCACCTTCTACAGCACCATAATATCTGTGACTGAATGTGTGTGGCTTTAAAAGGCGTGGCCTGGAGTGTAGCATTGGCTGGCTGTTAACTGGCTAAAATGTTAGCCACTCACATCCTCACACACACGCCCAGGCGCATGCACACACACACACACACACACACACACACACACACACACACACACACACACACACAGTGTTGAGTGACTCGGTGTCAGTTGTGACCATCGGAAGCTCCTCTATGAGTCTGTTTGTAGTAGTTATTTTGTAACAGTTTGTTCAATAAAGTGATTGAAATTGCACCGGCGGCTGTGTCTATCCTTGACTACCTGTGGAGGGACTACAATTCATTCTAACTAATTAATTAACTATTAATTTATCTAATGATGCTTACGTGATCGGAGACGAGTCTGACATTTTTGGGGATTTCCTCCGGTTCGGAGTGAATTTTGCTACTAATCACAGGATTGGGCAGGAGCGGGAGCGAAAGTCACAGGACATGGAAATTATGACAAAAAGGAGTTACTAGGAGTGGACGTGAGTGGAAACCATGACGGGAGTGGAAAGTTTCCCCTTCTGGTGACCTTCAAGATAAAAGATATTAATGAAAACAGAGCACGATTAACTGGGAGTAAAAAGGGGGAGGAGGGGAGTGGGAGGGGAGTCAAAATCCACTCCTGTGTCAGCCTTTACCGTAGACGTGCAGTTGTGTAAGCTAGTTCTGGTTTGCGGTAGACGCGCAATATGGGCAAAGAATTATTTATTATTCTGTAAGAATAATTTGATAATATTCTACACAAATTTATGTAAATCTGTACTTGGTTTCCAGGACATTTATGGATGGACACAGCATTTCAGAACATTTTATTTATTTAACATTACATTTTTTAAAGTGCTTTATACATCTTCTTCAAAACATTGCACAACAATATTCTATAGCAATATTTCACAATGAACAACTTCAAGTTATGTCCAGGCTGTATATAAATCACAGGTGAATATGCCAAATTAGGTTTGCTCAATAGTATCATAGTTAAGCTTTTCTTTTTTTGTTTTTTTTTTAAAAAGCAAATATCAATAAATTAAGATGACATCAAAATGTAAACCAAATTAAATATTTTAAACCAACTAGACAGGGTTGTCACCTGGCTAGACCTCTGCAGAAATAAGTTTAGGTGATGATGTTCATGATGTCTTGCCAACATTTACTTGCTTTGTCTGCTCTTCTCAGCGACCGTTTTTCAGCACATCTTACATGCAACATTATTTTAACCCACGTCTGTCTTCCACTCCGGGCTGGCTGGTGGTGGTAGTTAATTAATTTAGCGATCCAGTGTGACCTAGGTATATTTGGTCTCCGCTTTGATGCTCCGGGTGCTGATGATTCACTAAGCGTCTGTATGTGAAGTTGAGTTTCGCCACCCCGTGGTTGTCTATCTTTGCGGGAAGAACGAGTCTCGCCAGAGACTGGGGTGCTGGGCGTCATCTTTCCATGGGGTGTCTGCTACAGGTGTGATTGGAAGTAACGCCCCTACCTCTGTCATAACCAGTTACTGGACTTCCGTGCTCACGGATTGTCCATAACGAACACCATGTTCAAGCATAAGGGTCTCCACATGTGCACTTGTCACCAGGACACCCTAGGTCGCAGTTGGATGATCGACTTTGTGGTTGTGTACAACACTTGGACACTCGGGTGAAGAGAGGGGCGGAGCTGTCAACTGATCACCACCTGGTGGTGTGTTGGCTCCGATGGTGGGGGAAGATGACGGTCCAACCTGGCAGACCCAAACGTATTGTGAACAGCTGGGAACGTCTGGCGGCATTCCCTGTCAAACCTGTGGCAGAACTTCACCCACGTTCCAGGGGTGGCGGGGGATATTGCGTCCGAGTTGACAATGTTCCACACCTCCATTGCTGAGGCAGCTGGCTGGAGCTGTGGCCGTAAAGTGGTCGGTGCCTGTCGTGGCAGCAACGCCCAAACCTGTTGGTGGACACCAGCGGTGAGGAATGCCGTCAAGCTGAAGAGTCCGATCTGGCCTTTTTGGCTTGTGGGACTCCTGAGTCAGATGATGGGTACCGGCTGGCCAAGCGGAATGCAACGTTGCTGGTCGCTGAGGCAAAAACCCGGGCGTGGGAGGAGTTCGGTGAGGCCATGGAGAAAGACTTCCGGACGGTTTCGAGGAAATTCTGGTCTACCATCCGGCGTCTCAGGAGGGGGAAGCAGTGCACCATCAACACGGTGTATAGTGGGGATGGGGTGCTGCTGACCTCGACTCGCGACGTTGTGAGTCGGTGGGGAGAATACTTTGAAGACCTCCTCAAGTCCACCGACACGCCTTCCCGTGAAAAAATATGAAAGTGACCATATTTGGACATACAAGGTGTTCGCCTGCCAGTCTAAACATTTGGAGGGATACAATGGGCTCGTCAAAGATCATGCATTCTAGTCCTTACTCAAGTTAACATTTTCCTTAATTCCCCAGGGAATCATACACACATCTTAACGACATAATTAAGACACACAAACGTGAGGCTCATTTCTTGCTGAGGCATCAAGCAGTGGCAACGAAGTGTCTATTGGACAGTCTTGTTCATGCATTTGCTGTCTGTATAATCCCTGGAGGCCATTTAATTTTTTTTGTCCCTCTGCCTTGTTGATTCCTGTGATGTCCTCTCCAGCTATTGTTTCAGTGGATCCCAGACCGTGGCTTAATCTTTGTTGTTCATACCTCACCTCATAGCTGTGAGGTAGCTCGCTGTGTCTGTCTTTGCAGAGAGAATGAATCAGTTGTTTGTTTTCCAGCTCTGTAGGTCCTTGGGGCCCACAGTCCCTTGTTGCTCAGTGGTGAACAGGTGCGCTTGTTTACCGTCTCTTGTTTATTTGCGGTGGTTCTGTTCACGTTACGACTAGGACTTCATGAATGGATTTCAAATGCAGACTCGGGCTCCAAAATGGATGAGCGTTAGACATTTGAAAATCTGAGCATGTGTGTTAAATAGATTTTTTGATTCCCCCCCCTTCCCTTAGGATGTTTGCCTTTTTTGGCGAATGTCTGCTTTTTTAATTTACTGCAGTGTATGTTATAGTGTCATTAGGCTGGAATGTCCTAGCACTTTTTATTCTTAGATTGCATCATTACATTTCTCTCCATTTGCCCTGTCTCTTTAGAGTTTAGTCACACTGAAGAAAAATGGGCTCTGTCACACTTACTTAATTTTGCCTTTCACTCTGTGAATTAAATTCTTTAATTACAGTAAATTTTGACTCGAAACCAACATGTTAAAGGAGGGCTGTGTGAAAATATTTAAATGTAAAATATATGCGTTCGAGCCGACGTACATTTCTTGGAATGCATATATTAACATTGACCTTTTGCTAAAGGATTGTAATGTATGCAGACACCCCAAGATGCTTCACTGCTATCCTGCAGTGTCTTTAAATGCGGAGAAGGTGAAGTGGCTAGGAAAAAAAAAAAACAGAACTGGAATTTATTAAAATACATTTTATTGCATTTTATTATAGCTAAACTAAGGTCCTGTATTGAAAAAATGGCTGTAATCAACAGTTGTATAATAACCCCTTAAATGACAGTGTATAAAATCCCACCTAGAGAGAATTATCGCCCGGCTGCAGCTGCTCTCGGCTTTATGGAGCTTCGTGTCATTATCTAAGCTGCACTGCTGCAACTGAAGTCTTTTCTGCCAGTTGAACTCTGGGTGTCATTTTGGGCTTGTTCATAACAAGGCCTGGTACACACATTAGGATTTTTCAAATCTTAAAAGATTATTATGTTTTTGTTTATTTGTGACAGACCCCACACGTAAAGATAAAAAAGGCATTTAACAGTTTTGGTCACATTGAACAGCTGCTTGGTGCATGCTATTTTATTACGCCCCCCGCCTGCCAAGCCCCGGAGGCGAAAGTTCTCTTTGCATCCGGTGTCAATGCATTGTAAATCAATGATCATCGCCTCCATGGTAGCGAGTAAGCTACAATTCTTACCATGCTTACCGTGTCACGAAGGGAGAACGAGGAGGGAATAGGCGAAGACGATGTCAAAGCCATGCTAATTGCTAAGCTATCATTACAAGCAGTTACAAAACATTGAAAACAATGATTTGGTGAAAAAATAGACTTGTCACATAGCTCTGGCTGGAACCGCGTTTTCGCAGAGAGTAACCAACTTTGAACAACAAAATAACAGGCCAATTAATACGTGTTCAGAGATGTAAATATAAAATAATACATATCCACACAGGATGCCGCGCCTGAACTGGAAATGAATTAGTACGTAATTGCACATATCACATCAGAACATGGGCAGGTTAACAGTATATTATTGTTATTGAAATTCATTATTAATACATATTTGTAATATAAGATAATCTTTTAGTCCCACGATGGGAAAATTTACAGCAATTGTGGATATAACAAATATAAATATGTAATATAAATAGCATTAAAGAGAAGACATAATAAAATTTCTTGTACAAGAAGTACATTGCACAAAATAGAAAACAAAACTATTGTCCATAAATAATTCAGTCTATCACCAATGTTATGTTTGTTTGCAAAATACAGTGCTGAGTTTTAATTTTGACGTTTGAGATCTGATTAATCTGCTTTAATAGCCTTGCATTTTTTTTTTGTTACCACGGCTGAAAACAGAATTGGCAAAGGCGAATTAATCCATAGATACAGATATTTTTCATGATGGAACGTCGAAATCTCATGTACTGGTACTTTGATTGAGGCTGTAACTGCGTCCACCATTACAAGGTTGATGTAATAAAAACATTAAAACGACAACTATTGAAGCCATAATTTATTAACGATTATGATTATGACTGTCCCATGGAAATGTTCATGACAAAAGTTTGAAAATATGGAAATTCATACAAATTTGGACAAATTGTTCCTCAACTGAATTTTTATTGGTAGGCAGCTCTGCTATTGACGGGCTAGCTAAAGATAGCATTTGATCATGAGGGATTTACCTTCAAAGAACGAATATTCTTACACAAATGCTGTAGTAACACATACAGATAGATAATATTATAACAATTCTCTCAGGCATATGCAAGGAAGCAAATACTAAAGCCAATGGAAGTGAGCAATGCTATGCAATAATCCGGCGCCACGCTTCTGCCTCTGTTGCACCTAAATAACCTGCTGATCGTCATTGCCATCAGGTGTGCCACAGGAGAATCCGCCCACCAACAGTCACCCAGGAAACTGGAGACAGGAGAAAAAAAACAGCAGATAGGCACAGAACAGGAAACATGACAGTACCTTCCCCTCCCCCTGGCAGCCTATCTGGCTTATTAGTTTGGAGTGAGTGGAAGTCACGAATGCCTGATGGATCCAGGATCCAGGAGCGAGGGACCCACTTGCGCGCCTCAGGACCACACCCCTCCCAGTCGACCAGGTACTATACACCCCTGCCCCTTCTTCTGGAGTTGAAAACAGACCTCATCGTGAAAGCTGGCTGGCCATCAACCACGCGCGGAGGAGGACTCAGCGAGCAGGTGGAGACAGGCTTGAGCAGGGAAATGTGGAAGACCGGCTGGATCTTGAGTGATGAAGGGAGCTTGAGCTTCACAGCAGCAGGGTTAACGACGGAGACAATTTCAAAGGGACCAATGAAATTAGGACCCAATTTCTTTGTCATCCCTGCCAACTGCAGGTCCTGCGTAGAGAGTCACACCTCCTGGCCTGGACGGTAAAGAAGGAGCAGGGACTCGGTTGCAGCAGGCTAGCTGCCTATTGAGAGCGGCGGTGCGGGACAACGCCGCACGGGCATTCCGCCAGACCCGATGGGCTTGCCTGAGGTGAACATGTACTGAAGGAATAGAGACCTCCCTCTCCTGAGAAGGGAATGCTGGAGGTTGAGAACCATAAGCCGTGTAGAAAGGTGACATACCTGTTGCTGAGCAGACAAGAAAGTTGTGAGCATTTTCCACCCACGGCAGATGGGAGGACCAGGACGACGGGTGCTGATGACAACACAACGAAGGGCAGCCACCAAGTCTTGAGTCGTCCGCTCAGCCTGGCCATTTGACTGGGGGTGATGCCCTGAAGAAAGGCTGGCAGATGCACCCAAAGCTTTACAGAATGTCTTCCATACTTGAGAGACAAACTGTGGTCCTCTGTCAGAAACCAGGTCAGAGGGGATGCCATGGATCCTGAAAATGTGCTCAACCAACAGCTGAGCAGTCTCCAGGGAGGAAGGCAGCCTAGAAAGGGCAAGGAAGTGGGCCACCTTTGAAAACCTGTCCACCACAGTATGTCTTAGACCCATGGCTCCATTGCAGCACCTCCGGGCGCAACGTCCCCAGAATAAAAAGTTTGTCGTCTGGACAACAGTCAGGAATCTGTATATCCCTCAATGCCTTGGCCAACCGTTTCTCAACCTCCCACCGGATTCCTCCAACAATACGGGCCACGGGTATGATCGTTTCCAAAGGTCCGCCCTCAGATGACGACTCTTGGATTCTAGAGAGTGCATGTGGCGTGATTTTTCTCGAGCCTGGTCTGTCGGTGATGGTGAAGTTGAAGCGAGTTAGGAACAGGGCCCACCAAGCTTGACTGGAATTTAGTCTGTGCGCAAAACAGAGGTAGCCAAGGTTCTTATGGTCCGTGACCACCTGGAATAGAACAGCAAGTGCCTCCCATCCTGCAGCGCAAGGACAATGGCCAGCAGCTCCCTATTACCCACATCGTAATTCCGCTGGGCTGGACTGAGGCCACGCGGGAAGAAGGTACAGGGGTAAAGTTTCCGCTTGACCGGAGATCTCTGGGACAGGATGCCCCCCTCTCCTGAATCCCTCAGAGCATCATATTCAAGTGTATGGCTTTGTGGTGATTGCCCGACAGTCTAAACAATAAGGTATCGGTATGATGAGTGACCACCGCCAGAGGGCGCCCATCAAGGTCAGTAACCTCCTTGGGAACATCCAATTTAAACAAAGGACAATTAAGTGTTTTAAAGGAAGAAAAGAGGTCCACAAAGTTGTCATCTGCTCCAGAGTCAATGAATGCGGTGATATTTATACTGTGAACACCACAGGATATTTCTCCCTGCAATTGTATTCGCGTAGGGGCCGAACAACTAGGAGTGTAACTATTGGACTAAGCAACAGCAGGGTACTCACAAGGCATATTGGGACTACAGGTGTGGCTCAATGACTGACGAGGAGTTGAAACTTTTCCACAGAGGGAATCGAAGCGTTAATAGTTTTCGGTGACGTACTCTTAGGGCAGGTGGATAACTAACGTCCAGGCAGGGAGCACTATAAATGCAGGCGCTTTCTCATCCGTCTGTCCTGGTGGTTGCTTAAGGAACAAGGCGTCAAAAGGTGGAATGATGTCCACTTTTTCCACAGCAGATCTCCCCGACGGGGCAGTGGCGAGCGACAAGTCCCTGGATTCAATGGCGCGTTCTCTCTATCACTCGCGCAGCCGGGTTTCAAGACAGATGGCAAGTTCGATCAGTTCCTACAGCCACGATGACTCGTCCTGAGCGGCCAGCTCATCTTTAACGCAAGCATTCAGTCCTCAGCGAAAAATGCTACACAGGGTGGCATCGTTATAACCGCTGTCAGCAGCAAGAATGCGGAAGAAAATAGAATATTCTGCCACCTCCAAATCCTCTAGCGCAAAATCCAGCAACCGTCTACCAGCTTCTTTACCTTTAACAGGATGATCGAAAACTCAGTGCAACTCGGTTAAGAAGGATTCAAGTGATGCCGGAACTGGGGGATTAGAATTGCTCACTGCCGTTGTCCATGCAGCAGCTTTGTCGGTAAATAAACTCATAATGAGCGCAACTTTGGATCTATCCTGCGCATATGTGGATGGTTGCTGTTCAAACACTAAGGTGCATTGATGAAAAAACTGTGCACACAAGCCAAGTTCTCCAGAATAACGGGGTGGGTGCAGTATGACAGGTTCTCATATGTTGTGAGTGTTGGGAACAGGAATAGTGATGAGATGAAAGAGTAGACGACACCACCGTAGTGGTGGGGGTACTCCCATCCATTAAGTTAGCACATACTTGATCGACACGTGAACCTAACGCGTCAATATTGGAAGATAAAATGGTAACCACTTCCATAATCTTTTGCAGTGACTGCTCGTGCTGACCAACTAATTTGCCATGGCTTGCTAAAGCCAGGTGGAATTGATTATGGTCTACGGGATTCATAACTTGGCTGTATTATTCTGTTATGGACCATCAAAATGAATTTGAACCCCAAAGCAGACATGAAGTTTTAATGGCAAAAGGAGTACTAAGAATGTGAGGAGAGAGGCGAAACAAAAAGAGCACGTAACACGCAAGTAGAAACTGTAAAAAGTACAAACCAAAGAAGACACACTAAACGTGACGGAGCCACTGCAGAAAGACAACGCCAGGAATACGAAAAAATACTTTACACCAGTGGTCCCCAACTCCCGGTCCGCGGACTGGTATCGGTCCGTGAGGCATTCGTTACCGGGCCGCATAGAAAGAATGACTAACTTTTATCATTTCCGTTGTATTGCGTTTTGCATGTCAAATGCGTTTTGTTTTGAAAATTGACTGGATCTTCTCTGCCGCAACAGGTGTGCGTCTCAATTGATACGTCAAGACTGCACAGAACGATTCTGTTTCCGCCCCCAGCCGACTCACTAACGGCGGCCAAGCTCAAAGAACCAATAATTTCATAAACTGATTCAGTTCATTATGTTCACTGAAAAGAGTCGTTCTTTGCATCCAAGCAGGTGTTTTTTTGAACATTCCTCAACTTTCCCAGTCTTTTGTTGCTCCTGTCACAGCTTTTTTTTTTTTTTTTTTTTTTTTTTTTTTTTTTTTATATAAATGTGTGGCAGACATCAAATTCACGGTGGGAAAATATTTGCAAAAAACAATAATGTTCATCAGTTGAACATAAATATCTTGTCTTTTTAGTGTATTCAATTGAATACAATTCGAAATCTATTTGTAACTCTTTTTTTTTCCTGTTTTTATTTACGTTTGACACAACTTCCCAACTTTATTTGAATTGGGTTTGTACTTGCAACTTGCACGTGACTTACTCCCACTCCTGACTATTGATGCCCATAGAACTGGAACTAAAACTCATGTGGTGGTAACGACAAAAGCTGTACACGTCCCGGTCCTGGTCCTGTCAACAATAATATATTACTACATAATATTTTGCCCAACATGCACGTCCCTATAAATACTATAATAATATGCCCAGAAAGGAATAACAACAGAATGGGCACTGCTAAGTGAGCTGCACAGTCCTCTCTCCCTATCTGCATTCGCTGCACTTAATTTATTGTTGATAATGTCTTTTATACTTGAATGACAGCTTAGATAAAGAAAAGTTAAAATAGTACTCACAACTATACAGTTGATAAAGATTGACAGTGGAATGGATTAATGTATATCTTTCTGTGGGAAATGAATGGAAGAAATCTGAGGACCTCAGAGGTCCCACTACATACGGTATGTGGATGATTTAGACACAGTTCTCGCTTCCATTGTATTTAAATTTGAATGCATGACCTACTAAGTGATGTAACTCAATGGAAAACTATATGAAAACCCCACCTGGATCCCATTTGCCACAGTAGAAGAATAAAACCCAACAGATAAGTGCTTGAATCTACAAGTATGCATCTTTTAGTTGCGTCGGATATGACCATAATATAGCTGGGAGGTCTGACACTAGATAATGGACTGCAACAATGATATATCTCCGTAATGATCTCAGGTTTTTGTGGCGAAAGAGCACAGGCTGCTCCCGCAACACAGAGGCAGAATTGCTCTTAACCTGGCCCTCACATTGAAAAGCAACTACATGAGCCTGCAGTTTGTATACAGAAAAGATGCAATATTGATCGGACCTCACTGTCACCTCCTGGAAAGGAAGATTACATTCATTTAAAATCGTCTTTACTAAAGATGCTGATGTTGTCATAGATACCTGGATCCTCAATCTTCTGGTCGAGAGGCTGCAGTGTGTCCCTGACTGCTAATAGGTATCTCCATCCAAATGACAAATGTGCAAAGATTCTTAAGATCAAGCAATTGCAACCAGATCTGATGGGAAAGTAGCCTCTGAACATATTTAATACGATTTTCACCCCTGAACTGGTCGCCAGCCAATCGCAGGGCACATATGAACAAACAACCATTCGCGCACACATTCACACCTAAGGGCAATTTAGAGTCATCAATAAACCTACCACGCATGTTTTTGGCATGTGGGAGGAAACCGGAGTGCCCGGAGAAAACCCACGCAGGCATGGGGAGAACATGCGAACTCCACACAGGCGGGGCTGTGATTTGAGCCCCGGTCCTCAGAACTGTGAGGCAGATGTGCTAACCAGTCGTCCACTGCGCCGCCCCTTTAATATCGACCTAGAAAAACAAAAATGCTGGGTGGATGGCTCTAGCTGATACCAGGAACAACATCTGACATCACTCTCTCTCGCTCTCTCTCTCTCACTCTCTTTCAATATAGGTATACTTTTATAAATAAAACCCCTGCCCCATTTTTGATAAACACTTAGGCCCACTATGTTAAAGTATTTTGATGTTGGTCAATATGGTAGTACTCGAAGTTTGAGAAGCACTGCAAAATTGTAATTATTGATTTTGATTATATTTATGTTACTATTATTACAGTTATACTTTGTCTGTGGTAGTACAATATGTCTGCACATTGTTATAAACCCTTTCATTTGCCACCTGTGATGTAAACCAGGGCTGAGTTTATATGGGGAAAATGTGTACAGACGACTCACCAAATAAAATAAAACTGGGTAGAAAACACATACCTGTGTTCTGCAGTATCTTTGTGTTTTAAAAAAATTGTCCTTCATAGGGACCCTTAACGACTTCCCTCTCGTTAAAGCATTTGAGTATCCTTCTTTTTCACACAATTTACAGAAAAACTTACTGTTCTCTTCATGGTGTCGAAGCCAGGAGAATATGTCCAAGCATTTAGGTTTGAGTTGACGATTTTTGTCCCAGGTAAATGGGACAATGGGAAATGGGATCGCTGCGTGATCCTCATCCGAAAATTCGAAGTTGTTAGTCGTTTAGCTCGCTTCGGGGCAGGGAGGTTTTTGGTGCATAAACCCATGCAATATTTGGGTGTTCTTTCATTCTACTTTAACAGCAATGGGGCTAAATTGCTAACCTTCGCTCCCATGCCACCACAGGCATATACAGTGGGTACGGCAAGTATTCAGACCCCTTAAATCTTTCACTCTTGGAGCCATTTGCTAAAATCATTTTTCATTTTTTTCCTCATTAATGTACACACAGCACCCCATATTGACAGAAAAAAACGGGATTGTTGAAATTTTTGCAGATTTATTAAAGAAAAACTGAAATATCACACAGCCATAAGTATTCACACCCTTTGCTGTGACACTCATTTGCTGTCCATTTCTTTTGATCATCCTTGAGATAGTTCTACACCTTCATTGGGGTCCAGCTGTGTCTGATTATACTGTTTGGACTAGATTAGGAAAGCCACAAACCTGTCTATATAAGACCTTACAGCTCACAGTGCATGTCAGAGCAAATGAGAATCATGAGGTCAAAGGAACTGAAGAGCTCAGAGACAGAATTGTGGCAAGGCACAGAGAGAAGATGGCGCCTACCCGTGTGGCCGTCTCAATTATGTGCTCTCTAGTATTGTTTTTGTATTTTTCGTTTGTCTTTGGAGACATTACACGACTCACTTACACAAGGGGAGACTTGCTAACCATCAAGGAGGCTACTACGGACTTTATTTCACCAACTTTCGCAAATCCGCTCAGTTGTTTTCCTCGAGTTACTCACCGGAGGAGCGACCGCGGTCTTTGGCGCATGAAGACTGAGGCGGCGCCACAGAGGGAAGCGAGCCAGCATCCAGGTGAAGCTCTGCAAGAGAGGATACAGATTGGCGTTTCCGCCAGTCCACCTGTCGAATCTACGCTCTCTACCCAACAATATGGACGAGCTTCATCTTCTGATAAAGACCAGTAAAGACTTCGGACGTTCCGCCGCCATGTGCTTTACAAAGACTTGGCTTTGTGAGGCTGTACCCGATGGGGCCGTCATGCTTCCGGGCTTCCATCTTCACCAGGCAGACCGCGACATGGAGTCATCGGGGAAAACAAAAGGCGGCGGGATAGGCTTCTATATTAACGAAAAATGGTGTACGGACGTCACGGAGTTCAGCACACACTGCATCCCGCATTTGGAGTCACTGTTTTTGAATTGTAAGCCATTTTACTCGCCTCATGAGTTCGCATCATTCATTCTCGCTTGTGTCTACATTCCGCCTCAAGCTAACATGAATGCCGTACTGCTAATACTTGCCGAACAAGTAAACGAAATTGAAAAAAAAACATCCGGACTCACCCCTCATTATTCTCGGGGGAATTTAACAAAGCTAAACTCAACCACGAACTCCCTAAATACAAGCAGCACATTGACTGTCCCACCAGGGAAAATAACATTTTAGACCACTGCTATACTACGCTAAATAACACATACCGTGCCAAACCTCGTGCATCACTGGGCTCATCTGATCACTGCTTAATTCACTTAATACCGACATACAGGCAAGAACTTAAATGAGTGAAGCCTACAGTGAAAAAGTGGACCAATGACGCACAGATAGAAGTTCAAAGCTGTTTAGACTGCACAGACTGGAGTGTCTTTGAAAATTCAGCTGGCAGCCTCGGTGAATATACGGACACTGTCACATCCTATATTAGTTTCTGTGAAGATGTGTGTGCACCAACAAAGTCATTTCGTACGTTCAATTATTATTAATCATTAATCAGTTTATTTGAAAGGGGACAATGCAATATCATAAAACACATGAAGTACACATGGTTAAAAAAGCCAGAATTAGCCGCAAGGGTAGTTTTCATCTGTAGTCTCCTGGCCATGATGTAAAAAAGCAGTAAAATACATCTCCAAGACAATATGATACAGGATACATAATCAAAGACTTACTATACTATTAAGAGAGAATAAAACCACAAATAATTTGATCATAACAAAAAAAACATCATAACATACTTGTCTTTTAGTGTTGGCAGCTATAGGTGTTAACTAGCCACATTTTCATTTTTTTTGGTGAAGGCCTTGTATGTTGTAAGCAGTTTAACCTCCACAATAACAACAAGCCGTGGTTCACTGCCAAACTTGAGCAACTTCACCAAGCTAAGGAAGGCGCATATCAGAGTGAGGACAGGGCCCTGTATAATCGAGCTAGAAACCAGCTGACTAAAGAAATTAAAATTGCAAAGAGAAACTATGCAGCAAAGTTTGAAAAAGTTAGCGCTAACGACTCTAAATCAGTCTGGCATGCATTCCAATCGCTGACCAATTACAAGCGACGATCACCCCAAGCTGAGAACAATAGCACACTAGCCAACGACTTGAATACCTTCTACTGCAGATTTTAAAATGACACTTTTGTGGACATCAGCTCAGCGTTCAACACCATCATCCCTGAACTCCTTTCCTCCATGCTTCTCCAACTCAGCGTCTCGCCTGCCATCTGCCAGTGGATTTACAGCTTTCTGATGGCCAGGACACAGCAGGTGAGGCTGGGGGAGACCACCTCATCCACACGCATCATCAGCACTGGGGCACCCCAAGGTTGTGTCCTCTCTCTGTCGGTGCTGCTACAAAAAAGGACAAACTCCGACTGCAACAGACAATCAAAACTGCTGAAAAGATTGTCTGTACCCCCCTACCAACCCTTGAGGACTTGCACGCTGCCAGAACTAAGACAAGAGCGTGCACAATCCTCTCAGACAGTCCAGATCCCGGTCACCAGCTCTTCCAGCCCTCCTACCCTTAGGTATGTGCTACAGATCAATGCAAACTAGAACTAGCAGACATTCCAACAGCTTCTTCCCTCTTGCAATCAACCTCTTAAACAGCTCGCCTACAATTCCATTGCAACATGCTGCCCATGTTTTTGTCTTGAGTTTGTTGTCACATTTCTGTTGGGCCAATTATACATACTCGTGCACTCACTGTAGTAGTCTCGCCACGCTGCACTGTCTGCATATATGTTGTTGACCAATACTGGCCACTCATTCCAGAGTAGCATCTGCCCCACTTGCACACTGACTGGGGAGTATCTGCAACATTTGCACAATCAACATTGTCCCAGATTATCGCGCTACTAGTCACTTTAAACTGCATACACTTGTTGAAGTCTCTGCGCCCTTTGCACAATGGTCATTGCACCGGACTATTGCTATATTAGTCATTCAAACTGCTCTAAGTGCTAGAGGGCTCTGCATCTTTTTGCACAATTGTCAAAAAAAATTAAAAATAAATTGAACCCGCCGTACCAGATAACTAGCAACCCTTTATTGCTCAGTGACTGTTTTTCTCAATGTCTTTATGTCTCAAAAGTGTTCTCTGTTACTTGACTGTCTGTTGTCATACTAGAGCGGCTCCTACTATCGGAGACTAATTCCTTGTGTGTTTTTTGGACATACTTGGCAAATAAAGATGATTCTGATTTGGATCTGCCCAAGGTTACAAAAAACAACAAAAACGCTGCTGCACTTAAGGTTCCTAAGAGCACAGTGGCCTCCATAATCCTTAAATGGAAGATGTTTGGGACGACCAGAACCTTTCCTAGAACTGGCCGTCTGGCCAAACTGCGCAATCGGGGGAGAAGAGCCTTGGTGAGAGAGGTAAAGAAGAACCCAAAGATCACTGTGTAAAGAAGAACCCAAAGATCACTGTGGCTGAGCTTCAGAGATGCAGCCAGGAGATGGGAGAAAGCTCTCGAATGTCAACCATCATTGCAGCCCTCCACCAGTCGGGGCTTTATGGCAGAGTGGCCCGACGGAAGCAAGACACATGGAGCCTGCATGGAGTTTGCTAAAAAAAAAAAAAAAAAAAAAAAAAAAAAAAAAAAAAAAAACACCACCTGAAGGACTCCAATATGGTGAGAAATAAGATTCTCTGGTCTGATGAGACCAAGATAGACCTTTTTGGCCTTAATTCTAAGCGGTATGTGTGGAGAACACCAGGCACTGCTCATCACCTGTCCAATAGTGAAGCATTGTGGTGGCAGCATTATGCTGTGGGGGTGTTTTTCAGCTGCAGGGACAGGACCACTGGTTGCAAAAGATGAATGCGGCCAAGTACAGGGATATCCTGGACGGAAACCTTCTCCAGAGTGCTCAGGATCTCAGACTGGGCCGAAGGTTCACCTTCCATCAAGACAATGACCCTAAGCACACAGCTAAAATATCGAAGGAGTGGCTTCAGAATAACTCCGTGACTCTTCTTGAATGGCCCAGCCACAGCCCTGACTTAAACCTAATTGAGAATCTCTGGAGAGACCTGAAAATGCCTGTCCACCAACGTTCACCATCCAACCTGACAGAACTGGAGAGGATCTGCAAGGAGGAATGGCAGAGGATCCCCAAATCCAGGCGGGAGCGCAACAAGGTTTCCTCCCTAAACTGAGGCTGTGATTGAGAGGGGTGGACAGGAGAAAATAGTAATCGGTAAAATTGCCCTTCGGCAGCGTGGCGAATAAGCCAAATATAATAGGCCCAGTTTCTGCGCGCCGTTGGCGATGTGGCGAATTGGGAGCGTGCATGGTAACTGATTCCTGGAGAGTGTGCAAGTGGCCCAGCAGCCCAGAAAGCAGCCTGGCCCACAGGGAATTCTCCCGGTGCTCCCGATTAGCCACTCCGGGTCACGGGATGTTAATTTTGTGCCTTCAGTGTTCCAGTAGCTTGTTTGTCAAACAGGAAGTCAGAGACTTATAACAGAAAGTCAAAGGGCTACAAATAGCAGGAAAGCTAATTATTTATACTACTTCGTTCTTTTCTAAAGGACTGAAAGCGTTTGCCGCTAAGTGTTATTTTATCTCTGTATCATACTGTATACGAGATAATTTTTAGTTACAGTGGATACCAATAATTGATATACAGTGGTGCCTTGAAATGTGAGTTTAATTCATAGCGTGACCATGCATCCATGGTCCATCTCAAAATATATTTCTCCATTAAAATTAATAGAAATGCAATTAATCCATTCCAGTCCTCCCAAAAAAACACCACAAATTTTCATTTTTAAAAAAGACGTGTCGCAGTATATTTTATTATATAGTCATAAAAAAATAGACAGTTTTACATTCCCATCCCTACTCGTAAGTTCAGGTATCATTGTTTGTTGGTGTGCAATGAGATTTTTTAAATGTAAAATATGTGCCTTGGCTCAATAAAGGTTGGGAAACTGATGTTGATGTAAAACTGGAGACTGGAAATAGACCCACACCAATGAAAATAACCTAAATGAAACAATAACTTACAGTAAATGTTGGCAAGAAGCATTACTACCATGTTTACCATCAGTGGCACTAATGTGGTATATAAACATCAGTATGCTGAGTGCAAACCTAGTATATGGCCCTGCCACAACCATTAACACCCTAGCCGTGCTGTTAAAAAAAAACTCCATCCTCTCCAGTTTTGAAAGGCTATTCCCTCTATTTCTGCCACATGACCTTCTATATGGCCGTAACAGAAGTCCAAGTGCGGCTTCACGGTCCATTAACCCCAAAGCAAGCAAACACCATCCAATGAAAAGGAGAACGTTAATACATTGCAAGACCTCGTCCTGCTGGATACGGTTGGCTATGTCTTTGCAAAGCCTCCAGCATCATTAATGAAGGCCGCCAAGGCCGTCCTCACATCTTCGCAATCTGTTTTTGCCTCCGCCATCTGGGGAAGTGGTACATGAGCATCTGTGCTAAATCCAGCTGAATGCTAAACACCCTTTGACTCACAAAGGGAAATAAGATTGGTAACAGACTGCATGCCTCCTACCCTTGCGCTTGCCACCCACATACCATCTGACCCTTCTCCATTGGTGCTGGTCACTTTGGACTCTACAGTTTGAAATGTGAACTTCTTTTTACGAATAAATAATATTGAATTTAATTATTACTTGGGAGGAACATTAGTTGCCTTTAGCCCCCTGCTTTTGATGTATTTGTTGTTATATTTGTATATATATATTTAAGTTAAACTTGTGATTCCCAGTGTGCCATGAGAGATCATCAGGTGTGCTGTGGGAAATTTTCCAATGTCACTTAATTGGTCCCAAAATGTTCTATTTGCTACAATGAATATCTTTGTTCATCTATCTACTACTGTATGCCACTGACGTATAGTGACAGGAAGAAAGATTCAATGCTCTACCACTAGAAAGCAGTTAACCTATGTATCCACTTTTTATGATTTTTATTTTTGTTTGTTTGGTGGTGTCCCGTGAGATTTTTTACCAATATAAAATATGTGCCTTAATTGGCTCAATAAAGGTTAGGAAACCGCTACCAGGTCACAAAAAAGTAAAAAAAGGAAAACTGAGAAAAAGGACTGTCAAATTTGTCAATCTCTTACTAAGGAAAGACATTATTTAAAAGAGAAAAAAAATCCCCAAACTTTCTGATATTTGATTGATTCAATACAAGAACAGAAAATTCTTTGTTTAATATTAAGTTTTCACAAAGAGGGATCAAATGGAAGCAATATATTTATGACTGTGGTTGTACTCTGCGGTGGTTTAGAATTGCAATGCAATGTACTGAGAATTGGTTCTGATCATTTGCCCATCTCTTTGTAGCTATATAACATACTGGGTGTTGAAAAAACATTCACATCATTTCATAGTCTAATAACATAGCCAATTCGAGCTCAAATGATCTATGAGATGTGTAAAAACAAATTTCATCCATCCATTCATTTTCCGTACCGCTTATCCTCACTAGGGTTGTGAACGTGCTGAAGCCTATCCCAGCTGACTCTGGGCGAGAGGCTGGTTACACCCTGAATACACGCCAGCCAATTGCAGGGGACATATAAACAAACAACCATTCACACCTATGGGCAATTTAGAGGTTTCATTTAACCTACCATGCATGTTTTTGGAATGTGGAAGGAAACCGGATATCCGGAGAAAACCCACTCAGGCACGGGGCGAACATGCAAACTTGTTGTTTGTTTATATGTGCCCTGCGATTGGCTGGCAACCAGTTCAGGGTGTACCCCGCCTCCTGCCCGATGATAGGTGGGATAGGCTCCAGCACGCCCGTGACCCTAGTGAGGAGAAGCGGCTCAGAAAATGGATGGATGGATTATTTTGAATGATTCCAAATACTGTGTGTCTAAAATACCGTAATTTCTCATAAATAATATGCTCTTGAGTATAAGCCGAACCACAATAAAATCAGGAAAACCCTTCTACCTATGTATAATACGCACCACCGATTTGCTGTTATCATAACATGAATGAATTTTTCGAAGGAATATTTTTTTCTCTCTGCATGCACTGACGTTCGTACTGTACCTGACCCCAGAACAACCAAGTCACGAACAGAACACTACCATTAGTAGGTGTTACTAAAATTTTCAAAATACCTGTATATCTAGCTAGACAATATTATCATATCATACATAGAATTAACCCTAGTTTGTAAGAATCAGATAAGGATTAAGGATTTTTATGACACTTTCTATGTCGCAAATGGGCTCAAATTGTCTTGCCCAGAAATCAATGTAAATTATTTGGAAATTTGTGACCGGAACCATGACTCTCTGGTAGAAAAATGCTCGTATGTTACTTTTATTCGTTGAAATGTGATTTTTAAAAAGCCATTTGTGGGGTCCGCTCGGGCGAGAGCAAGTGGATCGTCAGAATTACGTCAAACAGAAAAAAACAAGTATAATAATAGCGAATCCCATCCATATAGTTTTCTATTGTAGTCAAATCCTATGAACGCGTGACCTTTGACGCTGAAATCGAGGACTATTTTCATATTTGTCAGAACCACAGAAAATCTTATCTGAATTAAAAATTTCAAAAACGTGGTGGTAAAGGGACATCCCAAAAGTGTAATCTGAGAAGAACAAGGATTACTTTACGTGAAACGGGAAAACGCGATTTTGGTGGACCTCTGCTAAATCCAAGTGCCCGAAATCAGACACAGAAAAATTGAAATAAAATGGTGGCCGTTTTTATCGTTTTAGTAACATACCTACCATTAGTTTCTAGCTCTATGAGCCTGTCCGTCTCTTCTCGTTCCTACACCTGCAAGCCCAGCGATGCGTACACTTGTAAGTAGCAGTGCTCACCACAACCCCTCAACACTAACACACAACAAAAACACACACAACCCAGTTCATTACAGTATTGCAGTCTAGTCTATTTATGTTTATTGTGAAACACCAAAACATAGCTACTGTGGGCCATACCGATGCCAAAATCAACAGACCAAAACGTACGAACGTGATAGCTTGCTTTCTATGCCAGTCCCTCTCTCTCTCTTTCCCCTTTCCTTCTCTCTCTCTTTCTCTCTCTTTCTCTGTCTCTCACTCTCCCTCCCTCCCTCCCCGTTTCCTCACACCGAGCAGTGCGATGCATTCAAAACCACTCGGAAATGACAGTGCTAAGTGCAGCAGCTCAGTACACAACACAGAAGCAACACAGTATGCTCCCACAACCGCGCAAAGTTTATCTCACATTACCTTAGCTGAGCCGAGCTGCTCCATAGTTCCCTTCTGATTCGGCAACAGCGATCAATTTCTTCTTAAAAGCAGCAGAGTAACTTCACCTTCTTTTCCTCAAGTTTTTTTTTAACTTGGGAGATGTGATCCGTGAAGTGGCGGTACAAGAAATATATCTGCCGAAGACACAAAATCCAACAAACGTAGCGTCGCCTGCGAGGCCGTCATTATTCTCGGGGGGTTGTTGGAAAGTTGCGGAACACGCGCACTTTCAGAGTAGAGTTAGGCCGTCACATTGAATTTGCGAACGCATCCTCAGTGAGCAGTGAACATTTACCATATTATATATAAATTTACAACATTGGACCTGAGACATTATATATCCTGAAAGTATGAATGATAGTACACCTTTTTCACAACCCCTAGGTACCGGTATACATTTCTACAATGTGAACACAATTTTTTGCACTTTCCTTATACCCATGTATAAGACGTTCTATTGACCTCTGATGAATATTTTGGGAAAAAAAGTACATTATACACGATAAATTACGGTACCTCTTATGATATGACTGCAGTAGTGTCACTCAAAACCAAGCATTAACTTTGCCAAAGCAGTATTGTTATTACAGCCCTTTTTGTCCTGTATCTGTATCCCTTTCTGTATCTGTATGCCGGAACAGTTTTACTGTGTCACAGTGGAGTTTTTAAGCTTCCGCTGTGGTTTCTTAGTATTATAATTTAAGTTTATTGAGAATCAGAGTCGAACAGAACAAAGTTTCTAGAGGGGAGAGGGAAACGAAGACAAAAGACAAAGCACTAATTGTAAACAGGATGAGAAAAGTAAGTCATTACAGTATCTACAACAATGAACAATGTTGCATGGGGCTGTAGTGCTACACCCTGTGAGGGAAGGACAGGACAAGCTAGAACAGGACAAGGACAGGAGAAGAAGCATGCAGGACAAGGGTCGTCAACTCGGCTGTACAACTGAAGTGGGGTGGGATTGACTGTAAATTATAAAAGTCTATAGTACGAGAGTATGAGTGAGGGAATACACAAGCAATTCGCATATTCATGAGTTATTTGTCGCAATAAGTGAGTGGCCCCACACCCAGTGAAGGAGTCCCAGGGGTGTGTGCCTGCGGACACATGCAAGTGAATTGACACTGTTTTACATGCACAAAAACTGACAAAAGAGAGCAGCCCGGTGGACGGGACACATCCCACACCGAGGGACACAGGCCTGGTCTGCCGGCCCCACCGAGGCGCCCGACAACTGGCCATCGCAGGGACCCAATGCCATGTGTCCTCTCACCATGCAAACCGATCTAAAATGTGTGGGAAAAGAAAATAAATACATATAATAATAATAGGAACGGTGGACGACTGGTTAGCGCGTCAGCCTCACAGTTCTGAGGACCCGGGTTCAATCCCTGGCCCCGCCTGTGTGGAGTTTGCATGTTCTCCCCGTGCCTGAATGGGTTTTCTCCGGGCACTCCGGTTTCCTCCCACATCCCCAAAAAAAACATGCATGAATTGGAGACTCTAAATTGCCCGTAGGCATGACTGTGAGTGCGAATGGTTGTTTGTACCTATGTGCCCTGTGATTGGCTGGCAACCAGTTCAGGGTGTACCCCGCCTCCTGCCCGATGACAGCTGGGATAGGCTCCAGCACGCCCGCGACCCTAGTGAGGCGAAGCGGCTCAGAAAATGGATGGATGGATGGATAATAATAATAAAACAACAACCTCAACAACAAAGAATACAAAATTCAAAAGTTTACTTTCACTTACGAAGATAGTCTTGTTATTGTCAAATGGCACCCTACCCAGGCAAAGAAATCAAGAGTCTAGATTTAGCACGTTGAGGAAAGGTGACCAGCTATCTACGTATATATGTACCGTATTTTCACGACCATAAGGCGCACCGTATTAAAAGGCGCAGTCTCAGTTACGGGTCTATTTCTGTATTTAACACACACATAAGGTACACCGTATTATTGGGCGCAGGCATGGTAAAGCATACGCTATCTTAAAACATACAGTAGCATGCATGCACGCTAAAACAATGTTTTTAAAAAGGCAGCGGAAGCAAAACTGAGTTCGGTTGTACTTTATTGAAGTATTTAACAATGTACTCACGTTATTTTCTGATCAATCCTCATCCACAAATCCATCGAAGTCCTCATGTTCTGTATCCGAAATGAACAGCTAGGCAAGTTCTCAATCAAACACGGCAGGTTCCCTCTTGTCATTGTCGGAGTCAGTCTCATTACCGTGCGGCTCCTCAGAAATGATGCCGGCTTTTACGAAAGCTCGAACACCAGTGCAAGCAGACACGTTAGCCCAAGCATCCACAATCCACCATTCACAAATTGTGGCGTAACTTGTCCGGCGCTGCCTCCTAGTCTTATTAAAGCTGTGTTCGCCATCTGTCATCCATGGCTCCCACGCCGCTCACTTCACTTTGAACGCCCTGTTTACACGGATGTCCAGTTATTCGTCAAGCCTCCCGGAATGATACAAGCTCAGAGTTATTGCACTCAGTCGAATGGTGACTGTAGAGACGCTTCTCCTGGCTGTTCTTTGCTCATTAATCCATTGCTTAAGTTGGTCTTCCAACTCAGGCCACCTCGCCTTGTTTCCGAGGAAACTCAGCTTCGTCTTCTTGACTTGGCGGGAACCTGCTCAATTCCCATTTTCCTCCACGTAACTGCTAGCTTGCAGTTTCAACTGTGCTTCGTAAGAGTGTCTCTTCGTAGGTGCCATTTTCGGTGGTCCTGAGCCAAACCGATGTTTTTTTGCACTATGCATATACCCGCGCTATATACCAACTCGGGGCGTGTCTTTAGTGTCTTCTGTCACGCGCACCCTTCCCCCTTTAACGTCCGCATGCTGTCCTCAGTCACGTCCACCTTTCCTCTATATAAGCAGCGTATCGGCAGGAAATGCTCCCAGTCAGTCAAGCAGAGCGCTCATCAAAGTCACACAACAACATTTACAGATATTGGAACTCGGTGCACACATAAGGCCGCCACATTATAAGGCGGCCCGTCCATTTTGGAGAAAATTTAAGACTTTTAAGTGCGCCTTATGGTCGTGAAAATACGGTAATATATTTTTTTCGTTCTGCTGATATTTTATATATAACGCAAAATATTCTATGACGAGATTTATCCACTGATTGATGTTAATAGGTTGTTTGTTTTTCCAGTTTAATAGAATTGTTTTCTTAGCGGTAGCTAACGTGACAAGTAATCATTGTGAATATTTGTTAGGGAGGTCGATTATGCTTAACTCGCCAAGTATGCACAATCTTGGAGAAAATAGAATACTGAAATTCAAAATGTAAGAGAGTTTCTGTGTAACCGAAGACCAAAAGCATTGAATTGGTTTGCATTCCCATATAGCATGAAAATAGGTGTCTGGGGTAGTTTTGGAGCATTTCGTGTATATATTAGATGGAGAGAAGCCCATTTTAAGCATAGTGTACTGAGTAAAGTGTGTTCTATGGAGCACTTTATATTGTATAAACTGTAGATTTGTGTTTTTTGTCATTCCAAACGTACTATTACAAATCTGTACCCAGTAGCTACGGTCAGTGGACATGGAAATGTCTTCTTCCCATTTGGTGATTGGTAAGTGAATTGATTTAGTCCATGAAATTAATTTATAAACTTTTGAAAGATTTATTTTCCTTTGCGGGAGTAGCTTCACTATTTGCTTGACAAACTCTGGCATTTCAAGGGTGCTCTGGAGTGTTGGTATTCTTTTTTTTTTTTTTATTGCAGCTTTTAATTTATTGTATTGAAGGAAGTTCCCGCCTGTTATCTGGAATTCTTGGAACAGTTCATCACGTGTCCTAAAAATATTATTGTTAAATAGTTGTTGTAGGTGGTCAATTCCATGTTGTTCCCATGTACTAAAATGAAGGGTTATATAATTAATTTAAAAATCTGGATTATGACAGATTGGGGAGAGCATACTAGGAGCTAATTGAGATCCTGTAGATTCTAAATTTTGCCACCAAGCCTTTAAGGTGGATGCGATTATTGGGTTCTTGAAGCATTTATAGCATTTAAGACTTAATAATAATAATCATCTGAGATTTTTTCCAAAAGTGCTGTCTAATTTAGATTGGTTAGCTCTATGTGTTTTGACGAAATATTAATACCTAAATACTTAATGTTTCCAAAAGGAATAGGGTAATCTTGATCTGCAGGACTCCATTAGTTTGCTGTTATTGGGAGTATTGTTGATTTTGTCCAGTTGATAGAGTAGTCTGATATTTGTGAAAATGTTTTAATGAGGTTGAAGACTGCCTGAAGAGAATACTTGGGTTCCTGTAAATTAAGAAGAATATCATCAGCATATAGATTGGTTTTGTGTTCTGTCACTAGTGAGTAGGTACCTTTTTATATTCACATTCTGACATATAGCGGTAGCAGGAGGTTCGATGAATATTGCAAATAGCATTGGTGAGAGTGGACATCCTTGTCTGGTTCCTCTTTGTAATGTAAAACTTTGTTAAGTAATCCTATTTGTGGTGACTGTCGCTTTCGGCGAATTGTATAATGTTGCCATCCAATGTATAAATGAATCTCCAAAGCCAAATTTGTTAAAATTGTTATTACAGCCCTTATATTGCATACATTTAGATTGTGCAGATGTACCGATCGGTTGTACTGTATTACAGTGAGTATAGCAAGTCTAGCTACTCCTGTTCAAATGCCAGGTTTTTGTGATGAAAAATGAGACCAAATCAAAAACCTATTTCCTCTATTAATGTGATCTATAACCTGTCCAACTCATTTGAAAACAAGAAAATAAATATTTCAGAGGGGGAAGTAAAAATAAACAACTGAGATAATGAGTTCATAAGCTTGCCTTTCTTTTTTTTTTTTTTTTTGTCTTTCTTTTTTTTTTTTTTAAAACTGTGGCTGTATTAACCAATCACATTCAAACTCATGTTACATGGGAGTCAATACACACCTGCCACCATTTTAAGTGCCACTGATCAACCCCAGATAAAGTTCCGATGTCCTCGTAGGCTTTCCCTGACTTTTTTTTGTTTTGGTTTGGTTTTCTAACAGAAAGAAGCCTGAATGTTTTGCACTAACACTTCTTCTTTTCCTTTGGGCTTGTCCCGTTAGGTGTCGCCATAGCGTGTCATCCTTTTCCATGTAAGCCTATCTCCTGCATCCTCATCTCTAACACCAACTGCCCTCATGTCTTCCCTCACTACATCTGTGAACCTTCTCTTTGGTCTTCCTCTGGCTGACTGCTATTTTTAGGCTCCACTTCCAGCTGAAGGAAACCACCCCATAGACATGATCCTGCCACCACCACTTTTAGTGACGAGCAGTGTTGTTTTTGCACCAAACATGCTTTTCGGAATCTTGTCCAAAAAGTTCAATCTTGGTTTCACTGGCCCATAACACATTTTCCCACGTGTTTAGGAGATTTCAAGGGTGTTTTTCTTTCCCTTGTAAGATAAGGCTTCAATTTTGCCACCCTGCAACACAGTTCAGATTTATGAAGAAAACATGAGATTGTTGTCACATGTACTAAACTGTCTTCTTGAATAATGCTGTTCAGCATCTTGACAGCCTCCCTGGCCAAATTTGTTCTCGTTTTTAATTTTGGAGGTTCGTCCAGTTCTTGGTATTGTCACCGTGTGCTATATTTTCTCCCACTGAAGATGACTGTCGCCACTGTCTTCTATGGCATATTGAATTCTTTGGAAATTCTTTTGTACACTTCTCTTGACTGATACCTTCGAACAGTGAAACCCCTCTGACGTTATTGCAGTTCTCTGCGGACCATGGCTTGTGCTGTAAGATGTGACTACAAAAATATTACAAAACGTCTACTAGAACATCTGAGCCTCAATTTGGGGTTAATCAGAGGTACTTTAAATGATGGCAGGGGTGTTCTGACTCTCATTTAACATTTTTGAGTTTGAATGTGATTGGTTAATTCTGAACACAGCCACATCCCCAGTTATGAGGGTGTGCATATATGTGCAACATTATCTCAGTTGTTTATTTTTATTGCTCCTCTCAAAACATTTTTAATTGAATTGTACAGTTTATAGGTCACAGTAATGGTAGAAAAAAGTTTTTAAATTATTGAACTTGGTCTCATTTTTTAACATGACAAAACCATGGCATTTGAACAGGGGTGTGTAGACGGTTTATATTCACTGTATATGTGCTTGGAAATATTTCAGCCTGGGATCTCAGTGGGTGTCAAGCCCTGTCAAGTCAATTCTTGTTTTTCATCTCAATGCTTAGACAACACAGACATGCACAACATTTCCCATCCAGACACACGCCTATCACACGCTCTTCGAACAAGATGCACTCATTTGTCCCCACATCGAGCCATTCAGCAAGCAATTGTTAGCACTCACTTGAATTTGACCCGGCGTCTTCACTCATGAGCGTAAACACGTCTGAACAAATGCACACTTGCAACTTTCTGGTGTGGTTTGGCACGCAAATATTTCAGCATTAAGATGGATATGTCTGCTAATATTCTTTTGCAGTTTTCTTCCAATTTGATTGGCCGCATGTCTCTGCTTATGTATTCATCCAGTGTGTGTCATTTAATGAGGTTGTCTTCGTCTCAGCACAAATCATACGAATAATCTTGGCTTTCAATATTTTTTTTTTTAGGCATCCAAGTGATAAATTGGGCTTTCTTTTTGTTTTAATGACTCTTCTCCCACACACGTATGTCATATCCACACAAAGACAACTCTTACAATTGCCTCTCCCTTTAGTCAGTCTTTATTCATTCATGTAGAAAAAAAGACAACAGACCAATAACATTTTAAACATAATAGCGTTCTCATCTTGACATCTGAGGGTGACATTAATTTTTTCAAGGAATAAGGATTTCTACAGAGTGAAAGGTAGCCTCAGAGCTACAAAACAGAAACCTCAAAACAAATGCAGACATTAAAGAATAAAATTAAAACAACACAGTTGCTCTGCCATTATCGCTGCTCGGCTGTTCCTCCTCCCCTAGAAGTTACCGGGGGGTCTTTTGGAAAGCAGCTGCCGCCCTCCCTGCTGTGTTGCTGTGTATGTTGAAGGGCACAGTGTGGCGGTCAGGCTGTTGTCCCTGTTCACAAAACATCCCCTTGTGTGTCTTTAGTGCATGAGGGCTACTGAAACTGGACGACAGGCGCTGGGTCAACTGCATCGTTCCAACTAGTCCATCTCACACAAGGTGGCAACTGAAATATCTGCTAATTCAACAAGGATCACCAATTGTTTCAGCTTTATTTATACTATATTTTATTCCAAACAAGTATTGTAATGCCTTTTAATTATTGTGTGGACACATGCAGCAGAATATATGCATTTGTTGAACCTTTTCAAATTTACCATTGAACAAAGGAGTTCTAGGACCACACAGAAAAGAATTCACTCTCAATACTCTGAGAATATGCCATCATTCAAGTCATCATTAAAGAAATACCTTCTAACTGGAAGGGATTTTAACAGATATAACAATATTTATTATATTACCTCATTATTATAAGGCAGCTCTCTTGAGAGAATGCGGCTGCTGACCACAAACTGTTTGGTTTACATTTGTGTGTTGACTTTAATTCCAAATTCATATAATATAGCTACCACTCCTCCCAAAATATTCAACTTTATTCTTGTAATACTACTTTTTTTCTTGCAATATTGTAACTTCTTACTGTAACTTGGTGACTTTCTTCCGATAAATGTATGCATTTTTAATTTCAATTTGATAATATTTTCTTTTCAGTGTGGCCCTCATACTACTTTGTACAATTATGAATGCTAAGAAAATTATCAGGTGGACTTTAACGGAGCAAAATTTGATTTTTGTGTACTTTAACTATAGCCATATAACACTTAATCTGATCCATAAATCTATATTTATAAATAAATTAAAAAAGGTGGAGTTAATTTGACATTGGTCTATTACAGTAAAATTACAATGTAATGGAATATGTGTTTCCCCATCCCGTACTCTTTTGCAAAAATAGTTAATTCATACTTATTTTAAAAACTTTGGTTTAATATTGTTAATGAGTCTATATTTGCAGCGTAATTAGAACACTGGAGTTTCAATTTCCACTAGAAAATGATGAGTTTTTAAAACTTCGCTTCCGTTATTTCATTCAACCAGTCTCTCGAGGATGAATGGGGTTACTAAATTAGGAGTCCAAGATGCATGAGTTGGTTTCTTTCATATAATTAGTGAGGATGATTAAGAATTTCACTGGTAACAGAACCCACAGTCTTCATAATAATTTGTGGAACTTGACTTTGTGGAGTCCAGTGGTCACATTGATGGGATGGGCTACTGATGTACGTCGCCTTCCTCCAGATGTCTCGCTGTGTTCGGACTACACCTACGTTGTTACAGAGCCTTTTTAACCCAACTTTTTCCTCTTATGCTCCCCTTCTGCTCCTGCTCTGCGATAAACCAGCACAATTTTTTCAATCCCATTCCCAAAACAGCAGCTTTCACTGTCTCTTCTACTTCATGTTTGCTCTCTCCATTCAAACATCTATCTATCCATCATACTGACTCTCTTTCCTCCTGCTCTCTCTCCCCCACTCATTAGTCTCCCCGTGTGGTGGTTCGTGTCTCATGTCTTTGTCAGAACTGTTATCACTGCTGTCAGCTCCCTTGGCGAGAACAAAGTCGTCCTCTACTCACGGCACCACAAAAGACGAGAGAAATGAAAGGAAAGGGCCTCGGCTAAAAACAAAGAGGCAGGAAGGAGGAACAATTAAATTGGGTGAAGTAATCCAGAGGAAAAGAGGGGGGCGCTTAGGACAAGTATTTTCATTTCAACCACTATTCATTGTCATTTGTGGATTATAACACCCATCAATTTCTCCCTCTGTCATCCAGTCATCTACACAGCAAAGAGCATACAGTTGGTCAGAAGATATGGGAGCTATCTATATACACATTAATTGCCTTTCCTGCTTGTTATAAATATATCCTTTTACATCAGCTAAGCCTAATATATCAACCTCAAATAAGTTACTGTGTATGAAGAACAGCATTTTTGAAAGACACAGAGATAGCCAAAAGAGAAAAATGTAACCATATATAAATAGCACTGAAAGAAGGGCCCACTGTAATGTGTATTACAGTAGTAGAGTACAGTATAGCAGGACGATTACTTCCATCACAAAATAGCAATATCCAATCAACATGGCTGAAAACAGTCACTTCTACTTAGCAAACATATCAGACTTGAACCAGCTGAGGCACAAAGGGTACTTTGGAAACCAAGGACTAAATGGCCATTGGCCAAGGGTCGTCATCATAGAAATAGTGCCAGGCATTCAAGGCTCAGGGAGTGCGGGCCTGTGTCATCACGTGTAGGCATAATCTATATCGGGGATGCCCCCCTCTCTGTAGCCACGGTTGGTACCGTAAGTGACATGATGGTGGCTGGTTTGGCTAAGGATGGTGCCATTGAGGCTGCCGACTCTTTGGCAGCTCCGGTATGTCCCATTTGCATGGGAAGACGAAGAAGAAGAAGAAGAGGGGAAAATGGTGTGGATGTAGGTGACATCCTCCAGTTTGGGCTGCAGGGGCTGGTGAGCCATGGCTGTCATCTGAAACCCTGCAGGAGGGGCTCTGATCTCCAAGATGGAATTGTCTTTCTTTGTACCCGACTCTACATAGTCATCATAATTTTTTCCTCCTCGCCCTCTGTTGCATGAATTTGAGTCCCCCGACTTGTAACTTGTTCTTTGTCCATACCAGCAAAAAATCCCAAAGATGAGCAGTAGGCTTACTAATGCTGTGGCACCCCCAATGATCCCTGCCAATGGCAAGGCTGATAGCTCAGAGTCTTGTGAGTCCTTTTCTGACCCCTCTCCCCTGGAGTTCACTTCAGCCTCTCCAGTTTCTATCTGAGCACAGGCTGGAGCAGAATCTTTATTGTTCGTTTCAATGCTGCCAGTGTGACCTGTCCCCATGCTGGAGCCGAGAAAGGTCTCCTGTTCTAATGGCAGCAGGCAAATGAGGTAATGCGAGCGCGGTGTGAGTTGGGTAAGATGGTACTGCCTTCTCTCTCCAGGAACTAGAGTCTCTGTGATGGAACCGAGTGCCGCACTGGTACCTAACCTCATCCATGATAGGCGGAAAGAGGGTGCCGGCTGTGGACACAACCAGCTAACCAGAACACTGTCCGAAGAGAGAGCTTTTACACTCAGCTCCAGGGACTCTCTGGATACATGTCCTGCTCCCCCTGCAGGCATAGGCAAAACTAGACCTGGCCGCTTAGCTCGCAGTGTAAAGAGGGAACCTTGTGTGGGGACCAGCAAAGAGTTAGTGGTGGTGCTGCCATGGGGAACTGAGACCACAGCTTGTCCATCCCCTCCAACACGATCATGACCTTCTCCATTTTTTTCTGATGGATTCCCCACAACTACAGTGGCCGGACCAGCTGGTGGTCCTTCACACTGTTCCATCAGATAGGTAAGGTCTTTAAGGGACTGGCCCTTCACCGCCTCCGGTCCATGACAGGTCAAACCCCTGACTGTAACAGCAGCCCCCCAGCTATGAAGCCATGCATGGAGCCAGCGAAGGCCGCAACTACAGTACCAGGGGTTTCCTCGTAGCAGCAGCAACTCTAGACTATCTGCATCCTTAAGAAGCCCTCGAGGCAGACTGGTCAAATTGTTTCCCGATAGGTCTAGTTTCTGGAGCCGCCGCATTCCGTCCAGAGCACCTCGTGGTATGTGAGTCATTCCGTTATCCTGTAAATGGAGCCGAACAAGATGAGTTGAAGGTAGGTTGACTGGTGGAGACTGCAAGGCATTTCGGACAAGTGACAACTCTGTCAGATTGGAGAGGCGGGAAAAGGTGTCATCTGCAATCCGTGTGTTTGCCAGCAGATTCCCATCCAGGACCAAGCGTCGTAAGGAGGAGAGCCCTCGGAAGGCATGGGTGGGGATGGTGTTGATTCTATTGTCGTCTAATCGCAGCTCCTCCAAGGATGCAGGCAAGCCTGCAGGGATGCTGGACAAATGGTTCCGAGAGAGAAACAGCAATCTGAGCCGTGGAGTCCCAGAAAAAGCACGCTCCTGGATGCTAACTGTAGATATTGAATTATCATCCAAGTGTAAACGCTCCAGTAGGGGTAACTTGGCCAGAGATGATCGTGGTAACGTTCGTATGTTATTATCCTGCAAATGGAGCTCTCGTAATGAAGGTGGAAGGTGTACAGGGAACTCATCCAACTGGTTGGCATACAGGTAAATCACTCGAATGGAAGTGCTGCGCTCCAATGATGGAGGCAGGCCGGCATTACTCAGTCGGTTGCTTTGCAGGTAGAGGATGGCGGCCGTCAACGGTAAAGGAGGAATTAGACCGAGTCCGCGGTCATTGCAGTAGACAAAACCCTCATCGCAGCGGCAGACCGAGGGACAAACAATTCCTCCATCTCCTTCACCCGTCTCCAAGGCAATTGCGGCTGCTGCCAGTTCCAGCACCTCAGCCAAGAAGGTGAGGCATAGCAGGAGCAGGAAGAGCCAATCGCGAAGCTCGGCAAGACTTTCAGTAGCCATGTTGATGCCCAGCTCCTGATAGGAAATAGAAATGAGGAACAGTTTTAAAATTACTGCAAAAGGTATGCACTAATTGTGGACTGTATATATTAAGACATTTTATTCAAGTCTAGACCCACTTTCTTGTATCCTTGCTCCCCAAAATATTAAGATAAATACACAGTGGAATGCTGAAGCATGTGGCACTATATATTTACTAATCCTAAATCATTTTCAGAAACACTGATCATTTCAAGAAAACAGGCAAGAAAGACCATTGTAGTATTAAATAATTATTGATAGGCCCATTTAGGGTGCCTGAAAGTGTCAAAATGACCTCTGTAGAATGTGTTTGTGGCTTGTGCCTCACACAGGAAAATAATTCTCATGCAAGACAATGCGCCATCCCATGCTACAAAAAATACCATTAAAGCTTTAAAAAAATTTTTTTAAAGCTTTTAATTTTGAAAATGGTGTATTAAATAAGTACAGTAAAAAATAGTGCACACTACGATGCCGTACAAAGATAAGTCGGAAAATAGGTTCCTGTCTAAATGTAAACTGCTGATAACAGTGTTTTCAGTGACCTAAAAAATGATTTTCGTACAGCTAAATGTCCAAAACACATTCAAGAAAAGGCATTTTTAAAAATACTAGTGCTGGTGATCAGCCTTTCTCTCTTGAATTGCTTGATGTAGATGCAGTCAGCTGTTACTAATTGTAAAGTTCTTATTTCAGTAGGAGGTCTGGAGATTGAATCGTGAAACATACTTTGGAGCGCCTGTCCATTATTATTTGGGTCAGCGCAACCGAGTACAAGACAAATGGGCAATTTAACGCAGAGAGAGATGTGAGGTGGAGTGATTGGCTGAAGAAGATTACGAGAATCAGGGAAACCAAATTGATGACAGCGATGGCGAAAACTGGACAGGGACAGAGATTAACTGAAATGGAGTGACTGACATGAAACTAAAATGACAAAATGATTGGGAGGAGGAAATCCCATTAATTGCACGCCGTGCTGTTGATAGCTGTGAAGACAAGACATAATAACCTCACTGGTATAGCACTGCATCAAACTGCACATTGGAATGGAGCAATCGAAAAGTAGAATTTCTTCTTTTTTGGAGAAATGCTGACACAAACTAATGAAGTGTTCATAAAGCACTCACATCCCATTGTCTCAATGAAAGCCCGCATGCATAATGCAGACCTTGTCTTAGTTTTTCCAGTGTTTGTGAAATGTCTGTAAATTATTCATGGCTGAATTCTTTAAAAAAAAATATATATATATATATATATATATATATATATATATATTTATATAAGGGACATCTTTCTGCAGCATTACTGTTGTCTTATATTCTTCTTTTACGATGTTGCAAGTGAGCACCAATGTGCGTAACATAAAAATAATGAAATAATTATCTGCTCTCACTCAGACTCGCTGTGAGTGAACTTATTTATAGAACATGAATAACATACAGTGGTGAAAGTTGCATTGATTATAGGGTGCCCTAGCTTCATTTGAGGCCCTTCTTTTACATATGCCTGAGGCTATATTATTTTTCGCTGACTTGATTTGACAGCACATTTGATAAACAAATCCTTTTTCAGGCAAGTATTTTTTTTCTTTCCTTTCTGTGCAAATGTGCCCGTGTGCATGTGCTAGTATTTCAACTCCAACTTGCTAGATGCAAACTTGCCCCTTAGCAGCAGTCAAAATCCATGCAAAACGAACGAGACATGGCAACAATAGAACGGACAGAGGGATGGGTTTGGGGTTGTTGTGAAGGAGAAGGGACCGATGGGAACGAGGAGAGGAGGCAGATGGAGAGCTGCTCTGTCAGTCGCATTAGGAGAGGGGGAATGGCTATAAAGGAACACAAGGCTTAATTTCATGCAAAAGAAAGAATTATTAGTTTTAGAGGTTGACGTATTTCTCAGATACCCTGCATATTTTGTGTATATGTGCTTTTGTTTGTAAATAATCAACAACCAAACCTGTCCATGGACGTTGCTACGCAATGGTTAAAAAAAAAAAAAAAAAAGTCTATGCCATGTATTTTTTTCCCATGGATGGAATTTCTAACTTCCATTTTAAAATTCCAAGCATTGGCAGAATTTAAAATGAACATATGGGCATTAACGGGACTCTCAAGGTAAAAAAAATATAACATTGGAATGGTCTAAGAATATCAACAAGCATATCCTTTGATGCAACACTCCAATGCTTCGGCTTTGTTTTTTTAGTTTTTTTAACACGTCCTCATATTTATACTTAGATGTGTTAGTAGCTTCACTTTTTTTTATTTCAATGCATGTCTGTATTTTTACACATAGTCCCTCTCAATCACCAACCCCCTCGAACCCATCTCTACCTCTGCCTATTTTCTCATATTTTCCCCTTCGTCTGCTGAATTGGACATACTCAGATTCAATCAATTACTCCAGTTCATTTATGTGATCTAATCTCTCATTCACTTTCCTTATCCTAATTTATCTGAAGAACCCCATAGTTAAGTGGTTTACAGAGCTTCTTTTTTTTTGCAGATGGCAAAGACGATTCCTTAGCCCCATTAATAATTGCCATGTGATTTACTGATGAACAGTCCAGAGCACCATAGAAAATGGATGGCTAGGATGTAGAACCCCTCACCATGCCCCTCCCTTCTGTTTTGTTGCCCTAATCTGTTTTACCTTTGTTCTCTTAATTTTTCTCCTGTTATTTCGGATTTTGCCCACAGTCCAAAAACTCAAAAATGGCTTGTAGTTGTAAATGTTAGTGTCTCCAGCATCCCAGTCACAAAATGGAGGGATGGAATAATTTCTGAGACAAAACCCTTTTGCAGTTTCATGTAGTTGAAAGCAAGATGTGGTGTGTGTGTGTGTGTGTGTGTGTGTGTGTGTGTGAGAAAGAGGTCTCATCGACCTTCGGTATGATTGCTTAGGGTTTGCTAACCTGCTCAGTCTTTGCCTTTCACTTCTGCTGCACGTGTGAGTTTCTTGGTGAGAAATTGATTGAGAGCAGTTTTGGGTCGTCTTGTTTGAGCGACTGCGGATGTCCCAGTGGGTTTGATGCACCTTCTTCCTCGGGCCGTTCCGATATATAGTCTAGTTCCTTGGGGCCGTGGGATCTTTCTCAGCTTGGACGAATGATGATAGGGATAATAATTTTTTACTACAGGGCTCCAGTAGCAACACCAGCATGGCTCAGGGCCACATTGGGAACAGTATTTTCTTACTGCCAGGCTCTCTCACTCTAGCTGTGGGTAAGGGGGTTGTTAGGCCTGCCAACTCAAGTCATTTTCACCAAGCTTCCAGAGGCCTAATTCAGAAAACTCTCCTCCAACACTAAAAGGCGACACTTTGGCCAGACAGTCCCAAGACCGGTGGTATTGGGCTCAAGGATCCTTTATGGGAGTGAAAGGCAATCCAGGATGCTCACATTAGCCGTCAATCTTCAAGTTGCCCTCTGGTTTTATTAATGTGCTACACAAAGATAATTGTCCTAAAAAATCTACTAGTTCAGTCATGTACAGGTTATTTTTCGATGTGATGCCTTGCACAAATACTTGTTTTGAACTCCTTTCCTTTCAGTTGCTGCCTTGCTGTTAAAAGTTGTCCACTCTATTCAGGGCCGTGGCAGCCAGTCCAGGGTACCACAGGTGTATAGAATTGTTTTTCCGGGTGGGCAGAGGGTGCACTTGTTTGATGCTTGATTCAGCAGGTCATTATGTTGCCTGGAAGGACAGAGAAGAGCACACTTTTTCCATTTCTTGTTTGTAAATAGTTGTACATTTTTCCAGCAAGGATTAAGGATCGATTTTTGCAATCAATTGGGGAATTAGTGATTTAGTGTTCTCAATCACATCTAATGACAAGCTCTCTTCAACCAAATTATGCCATTAAATGTCATACAGTATTTCATCTGATGCATTTTTTAATACCACTACCAACAAGAGTGAACATATTATCTGGTCTTGTTTGCAGTCTAGCCTGAAAGCAAATTGACCAAAAGAAAGTCTTAGGGAATCTAATTTAATTAGTCAGATGGGGCTGCGTGTTGAGGATGTATAAAGAGCAGGCAAAAGCATTGGTTCAGGGCCAGTTCATTAATTGCAGTTTAGGGGAAGATCAAACTAAAAGTGATGGACACTGGAGCTCTCAATATTTCTGGCTCATGACACTCATTAAATGGCGTGATGCTTTTTTGCACTCCCAGTCACTTGCTGCTAGCTTGCACAAATTAGTTTTCAAAGTATGAATGTTATCGTTTTACAATGTGAAAGCAGTAATTCAATATTCAATTGGTTGAAAAAAACCCAAACTGTTTAACGCTATGTATTTTGTGAATAAATTCATTTTTTTCTCATCAGTTGTTTGTGTAAAATATCAATGCTCGAGAAATTTTCTGAGATGTTTGGCACCACGTTAAATGACAAGAAAACCCCCCAAAATATTCTATTAATTGTTCAGATTATTTCCATCCTGAAACAATAAGCCATTCTAAATTTTACTGGCTCAATAACTATCCCCTTTTGATTAGTTATAGTAGAAATATAGTACATTATAAAAGTACTTCTTGGAGGTCAACGGTTTTTCTATGCAGCACTTAATCAATGGGGGCATGAGCGTCCCATGAAGGGAGCTATGTTTTATAGCTGTGTGTGTTTTTTTTTTTTTTTTTTTTTTTTTTTTTATGCAAACAAAACATTGGAGCTTTCATTAAGCACCACACGCTAAGTGATTGTACTTTGTGTGCAGAATCAGATTCCCAGGTGAACGCTGGCTTTAGCAAGACAAAGTCTTCTTCAGGAATACTGAGAGTGTACAGAGACAGACTCATCAAGGCCATTAACTGCTCTGCTGCACTCGCTCGCCTGTTCACTCCATCCCGGAATAAGTAGACTACATAACCAACTGGGACATTATCGTGTCATTTGCTTAAACACAAATAGAGACAAATAAAGCTGCTCTCGTTTTCATTTTGAAGGGACACACATGCTAATAGGAACTTTGTCAGCGGGCTTATGTCTGTAGATATATTTATCCTGAAACTGCACTCCCATTGTTCCCACAAATGGAAAGGAATCTGGTAAAATGGTGGTGCTATTTAGAGTGGCAGTTTGAGCTGTGTGTGATGTGGCTTTTTATAAAATAACCCCGGGCTGATCTCATTTGTGGCATAGTAAACAGCTTTATATGTGCAGAGCATGGTGAACATATGTAATGACAACAACTCGCCATGAAACCGGATGCTGAACAAGTCTGCATAGCACGTCCACTTGTTGACTGGCTTTGGAGAGTGACTGAGATGATGTCAATAGTCATGCGCAACATATGGAGCTTTGTGCCTTGTACCTCTTTTCTATTACACACTGACAAGTCCTTCCCAGTTCCCCATCCGTCAATCTTCTAAATCAATACTTTAAACAACTCAGTCCCCTGATGTACTTTTGAAGCCAGTTGGACCTCGAAAGTTGAACGTACCAGGTGTCATACAGTTCGGAATTCAACCAAAATCTTGAGGAAAATATGCCTTTGAAGTCTTACAAAACTGGTAGCTCCATTTTACACTTGCGTGATAGTTGCGGATGTACTTAAACGTATGGCGTGCATCGACCACGTGGCTCACTATGCCTTCCTGTTAGTCTATATTAAATGTGCCATATTTTACCAAAACCTTTTCTTGTATTTGGGTTGTAATATTGGATCTATGGTGCCTCAGTAAACATTAAATATGAATTAAAATTGTCCACGCATTCCTGAGCGCCAGAATCTTTTCTGCCGAGAAGGTTGAAATCAGGCCATTTGATTTTTTTCAACCGCAACCACTCAGAGGAAAGGGGGCGGGCTTAGCCAAATATGGACAAAGCTTAGCTCACAAAGAGGGGCCTTTTCTGGACACCCATACATCCATTTTCTATACCACTTATCCTCACTAGGGTCACGGGTATGCTGGAGCCTATCCAAGCTAACTGTGGGCGAGAGGTGGGGTACACCCTGAACTGGTCGCTAGCCAATTGCAGGGCCCATAGAAACAAACACTCATATGATAAAACCAGGGTGGCTTTTTTGTTGTTGACACTTTTATACTAAGTCCATGTTAGAGAGTCACTCTATGGTGGTCTAAATAGCCAAAATATGGTCACTTTAAAATCCATCCATCCATCCGTCCATCTTCTAGAGCACTCATCCTCCTTCGGGCAACGGGTGTGCTGGAGCCTATACCAGCTGACTTCGAGCAAGAGGGGGGTACACACAGAACTAGTTGGAAACCAATTGGCGGGCGCACACACTATGGACATACAAGCATTCATGCTCACATTCACACCTACACACAATTTAGTCTTCGATTAGCCTAAGAAATATGTTTTTGGAGTGAGGGAAGATGCAGGAAGGACATGCAAACTCCACAGAGGAATGCTGGAGCCTGGATTCCGTGTTGGTATAAAATTACCTCAACAGTAAAAGGATTTCTGCTAGCAGCAGTGGATTCTTTTTATTTGCATTATTTGGAAAAATGTCTCAATATCCGTACCAATTGGAGCTCGACCAGTATCCCAGAATGACCTAAAATAATCCGTAATATAAATGATGACCATCATTTGCCAGGCATTAACAGCAAATGCCACCTTCAGTGAAATGACAGTCAATTTTTTGCTGGATGATATGGGGAGCTTTAGGCAGTATGAATCAGAAAAGGAATTTGGGAGGTAAAAGCTAAGAATTTAGGTAGAAGTGAAAACAACTTTTAACTAAAAGTTGGAAGAACATTGGAAAGGATTCTCTGACACTTTGGTGTCACATCACACTGCAAGTGGTGACAAGAGGCTTTTGCAGGAGCCTTCTTGCATATTGTCAGACAACACTCGTCTGACAAGTGATTGTGAATTTCTTTCCTTACGTAGGAGAGGGTAAAAGGTGAAAACTGGTTCTTTTTCTTAAAAATGCCACCCTACACCGAATGAAACGTGGATATTTGTATTCACTTCATGGTATAAATTGAATAGCTCTGGATTGGCCCCGAAATCAGTTGAGGCGTTACAGGAAGATAGCCTTTGTCAGTTTTACTGAGATTAAAATGCTGCAAACAATGATAGTATTGAAGATTTCTCCCAAAACACTTTCACTGTGATATTTACAGTATTCACTTGGACTTTACTGAGCAGTCGTGGGAGAATAAATAAAGAGCCCTGCGCAAGTGTTGGCAATATCCTCTCAGACTGATCAAACATCACGGGTCAACCTATCCCCACCCCCACCCCCACTCCCACTCCCACTCCCACTCCCTCTGTTAACTCATTTTGTCCTGTATAAAAGGGAGAGCATCTCATTGCTGGAGGGGGGCACAAATCACTCTGCTTGTGTGTGACAGTCCATGAAACCTACTCGCACTATGTGACATTCATCGTGGTTTCTACCATCCACTGTTTTCCATTTTGCTTTGCACGATAATGAATACATGTAGAATTGTTACATGGGAACAAAATATCCTAAATGTTCAGAATCTATTTTCTTTTTTGATGGTTGAATGTAATTATTGCAAAAACTTTGACACATTTTAAGACGGTACATGCTGTGCGTGAGTAAAATACTCAGAGAGCAATCTGTGACTGAATTCGGGTGCTTTTACCAGCCTTCACTTTTCTCAAGCTCCTCTAGATGACCTTCTATTTGCATTAGAGCAGTTTTAAAACATTTTAATAGACAGTGGAAGTGGAAATTAGCTGCATCAAATATCCATTTCTGTCAAAGCTTTGCTAAATCAGGCTGTTGAGAAAAATAGAGAGCAAAGAAAAGTGACAGCTGTGATACTTGGCAGCATGCTTGCTCTGGAGGGAGCTAGGAGACAGGAAGTGAGCGTTGTAGGAACTAGGGATTAATAGTGGGACCGAATTGTGAGCACTTTGTAATCATGGGGCTATCTAACCTCAGTGTTAGCGAGGTTGATGAGCACGCGCCCCCGCTGACGCACACACCTACACACACACAGTCTCCGCATCCACGCTGCGAAATATTAAAATGTGGAGGAGAATTCCTCCGAGCCCCAGCCTATTGTTCTCTCCTGGCCTTTAGCTCGCTGCGCGTCTGTGTGTTTTTAGTATTAATGCGCAAATCGGTGTCGGCAATGTGTGCTTATGCATATAACGGCCGCATCGTCGCAGCATGTGGCGGCCGTCTGCAGCCGAGCGGCAGTTAAAGACGGCAGTCAGGGTGATGGGTGGGGCGTTTGTGGCCCGGCATGCCTCATGAAGACGAGCGGCGCGAGAGCAATCGAACCAGCCGTCGGGGCCAAATGCTGGCAATTATTTCACCTGGAGGCGCCATCTCTTAAAATGAACACTCTCATTAAAATTGGCCATGTGTGCTCACTTGCTCACACGTGTGTGCATTTAACTGCGAG